>NC_086450.1:446420047-446720047 GCF_028390025.1 Pseudophryne corroboree
ACTGAGCTCCTCTCTTATACAGTCACTGTGATGAGCACTGCTAGACAAGGTAATAAGGATGTCACATAACACACACAGGCAGGATCACTGAGCTCCTCCTCTTATACAGTCACTGTGATGAGCACTGCTAGACAAGGTAATAAGGATGTCACGTAACACACACAGGCAGGATCACTGAGCTCCTCTCTTATACAGTCACTGTGATGAGCACTGCTAGACAAGGTAATAAGGATGTCACATAACACACACAGGCAGGATCACTGAGCTCCTCCTCTTATACAGTCACTGTGATGAGCACTGCTAGACAAGGTAATAAGGATGTCACATAACACACACAGGCAGGATCACTGAGCTCCTCCTCTTATACAGTCACTGTGATGAGCACTGCTAGACAAGGTAATAAGGATGTCACGTAACACACACAGGCAGGATCACTGAGCTCCTCCTCTTATACAGTCACTGTGATGAGCACTGCTAGACAAGGTAATAAGGATGTCACATAACACACACAGGCAGGATCACTGAGCTCCTCCTCTTATACAGTCACTGTGATGAGCACTGCTAGACAAGGTAATAAGGATGTCACATAACACACACAGGCAGGATCACTGAGCTCCTCCTCTTATACAGTCACTGTGATGAGCACTGCTAGACAAGGTAATAAGGATGTCACATAACACACACAGGCAGGATCACTGAGCTCCTCCTCTTATACAGTCACTGTGATGAGCACTGCTAGACAAGGTAATAAGGATGTCACGTAACACACACAGGCAGGATCACTGAGCTCCTCCTCTTATACAGTCACTGTGATGAGCACTGCTAGACAAGGTAATAAGGATGTCACATAACACACACAGGCAGGATCACTGAGCTCCTCCTCTTATACAGTCACTGTGATGAGCACTGCTAGACAAGGTAATAAGGATGTCACATAACACACACAGGCAGGATCACTGAGCTCCTCCTCTTATACAGTCACTGTGATGAGCACTGCTAGACAAGGTAATAAGGATGTCACGTAACACACACAGGCAGGATCACTGAGCTCCTCCTCTTATACAGTCACTGTGATGAGCACTGCTAGACAAGGTAATAAGGATGTCACATAACACACACAGGCAGGATCACTGAGCTCCTCCTCTTATACAGTCACTGTGATGAGCACTGCTAGACAAGGTAATAAGGATGTCACTTAACACACACAGGCAGGATCACTGAGCTCCTCCTCTTATACAGTCACTGTGATGAGCACTGCTAGACAAGGTAATAAGGATGTCACATAACACACACAGGCAGGATCACTGAGCTCCTCCTCTTATACAGTCACTGTGATGAGCACTGCTAGACAAGGTAATAAGGATGTCACATAACACACACAGGCAGGATCACTGAGCTCCTCCTCTTATACAGTCACTGTGATGAGCACTGCTAGACAAGGTAATAAGGATGTCACGATAACACACACAGGCAGGATCACTGAGCTCCTCCTCTTATACAGTCACTGTGATGAGCACTGCTAGACAAGGTAATAAGGATGTCACATAACACACACAGGCAGGATCACTGAGCTCCTCCTCTTATACAGTCACTGTGATGAGCACTGCTAGACAAGGTAATAAGGATGTCACATAACACACACAGGCAGGATCACTGAGCTCCTCCTCTTATACAGTCACTGTGATGAGCACTGCTAGACAAGGTAATAAGGATGTCACATAACACACACAGGCAGGATCACTGAGCTCCTCCTCTTATACAGTCACTGTGATGAGCACTGCTAGACAAGGTAATAAGGATGTCACGTAACACACACAGGCAGGATCACTGAGCTCCTCCTCTTATACAGTCACTGTGATGAGCACTGCTAGACAAGGTAATAAGGATGTCCACATAACACACACAGGCAGGATCACTGAGCTCCTCCTCTTATACAGTCACTGTGATGAGCAATGCTAGACAAGGTAATAAGGATGTCCACATAACACTCACAGGCAGGATCACTGAGCTCCTCCTCTTATACAGTCACTGTGATGAGCACTGCTAGACAAGGTAATAAGGATGTCCACATAACACACACAGGCAGGATCACTGAGCTCCTCCTCTTATACAGTCACTGTGATGAGCACTGCTAGACAAGGTAATAAGGATGTCACGTTACACACACAGGCAGGATCACTGAGCTCCTCCTCTTATACAGTCACTGTGATGAGTACTGCTAGACAAGGTAATAAGGATGTCCACATAACACACACAGGCAGGATCACTGAGCTCCTCCTCTTATACAGTCACTGTGATGAGCACTGCTAGACAAGATAATAAGGATGTCCACATAACACACACAGGCAGGATCACTGAGCTCCTCCTCTTATACAGTCACTGTGATGAGCACTGCTAGACAAGGTAATAAGGATGTCACGTAACACACACAGGCAGGATCACTGAGCTCCTCCTCTTATACAGTCACTGTGATGAGCACTGCTAGACAAGGTAATAAGGATGTCACATAACATACACAGGCAGGATCACTGAGCTCCTCCTCTTATACAGTCACTGTGATGAGCACTGCTAGACAAGGTAATAAGGATGTCACGTAACACACACAGGCAGGATCACTGAGCTCCTCCTCTTATACAGTCACTGTGATGAGCACTGCTAGACAAGGTAATAAGGATGTCACATAACACACACAGGCAGGATCACTGAGCTCCTCCTCTTATACAGTCACTGTGATGAGCACTGCTAGACAAGGTAATAAGGGTGTCACATAACACACACAGGCAGGATCACTGAGCTCCTCCTCTTATACAGTCACTGTGATGAGCACTGCTAGACAAGGTAATAAGGATGTCACGTAACACACACAGGCAGGATCACTGAGCTCCTCCTCTTATACAGTCACTGTGATGAGCACTGCTAGACAAGGTAATAAGGATGTCACATAACACACACAGGCAGGATCACTGAGCTCCTCCTCTTATACAGTCACTGTGATGAGCACTGCTAGACAAGGTAATAAGGATGTCACGTAACACACACAGGCAGGATCACTGAGCTCCTCCTCTTATACAGTCACTGTGATGAGCACTGCTAGACAAGGTAATAAGGATGTCACATAACACACACAGGCAGGATCACTGAGCTCCTCCTCTTATACAGTCACTGTGATGAGCACTGCTAGACAAGGTAATAAGGATGTCCACATAACACACACAGGCAGGATCACTGAGCTCCTCCTCTTATACAGTCACTGTGATGAGCACTGCTAGACAAGGTAATAAGGGTGTCACATAACACACACAGGCAGGATCACTGAGCTCCTCCTCTTATACAGTCACTGTGATGAGCACTGCCAGACAAGGTAATAAGGATGTCACGTTACACACACAGGCAGGATCACTGAGCTCCTCCTCTTATACAGTCACTGTGATGAGCACTGCTAGACAAGGTAATAAGGATGTCACGTAACACACACAGGCAGGATCACTGAGCTCCTCCTCTTATACAGTCACTGTGATGAGCACTGCTAGACAAGGTAATAAGGATGTCACATAACACACACAGGCAGGATCACTGAGCTCCTCCTCTTATACAGTCACTGTGATGAGCACTGCTAGACAAGGTAATAAGGATGTCACATAACACACACAGGCAGGATCACTGAGCTCCTCCTCTTATACAGTCACTGTGATGAGCACTGCTAGACAAGGTAATAAGGATGTCACATAACACACACAGGCAGGATCACTGAGCTCCTCCTCTTATACAGTCACTGTGATGAGCACTGCTAGACAAGGTAATAAGGATGTCACATAACACACAGGCAGGATCACTGAGCTCCTCCTCTTATACAGTCACTGTGATGAGCACTGCTAGACAAGGTAATAAGGATGTCACGTAACACACACAGGCAGGATCACTGAGCTCCTCCTCTTATACAGTCACTGTGATGAGTACTGCTAGACAAGGTAATAAGGATGTCACATAACACACAGCCAGGATCACTGAGCTCCTCCTCTTATACAGTCACTGTGATGAGCACTGCTAGACAAGGTAATAAGGATGTCACATAACACACAGCCAGGATCACTGAGCTCCTCCTCTTATACAGTCACTGTGATGAGCACTGCTAGACAAGGTAATAAGGATGTCACGTAACACACACAGGCAGGATCACTGAGCTCCTCCTCTTATACAGTCACTGTGATGAGCACTGCTAGACAAGGTAATAAGGATGTCACGTAACACACACAGGCAGGATCACTGAGCTCCTCCTCTTATACAGTCACTGTGATGAGCACTGCTAGACAAGGTAATAAGGATGTCACGTAACACACACAGGCAGGATCACTGAGCTCCTCCTCTTATACAGTCACTGTGATGAGCACTGCTAGACAAGGTAATAAGGATGTCACGTAACACACACAGGCAGGATCACTGAGCTCCTCCTCTTATACAGTCACTGTGATGAGCACTGCTAGACAAGGTAATAAGGATGTCACGTAACACACACAGGCAGGATCACTGAGCTCCTCCTCTTATACAGTCACTGTGATGAGCACTGCTAGACAAGGTAATAAGGATGTCACGTAACACACACAGGCAGGATCACTGAGCTCCTCCTCTTATACAGTCACTGTGATGAGCACTGCTAGACAAGGTAATAAGGATGTCACGTAACACACACAGGCAGGATCACTGAGCTCCTCCTCTTATACAGTCACTGTGATGAGCACTGCTAGACAAGGTAATAAGGATGTCACGTAACACACACAGGCAGGATCACTGAGCTCCTCCTCTTATACAGTCACTGTGATGAGTACTGCTAGACAAGGTAATAAGGATGTCACATAACACACACAGGCAGGATCACTGAGCTCCTCCTCTTATACAGTCACTGTGATGAGCACTGCTAGACAAGGTAATAAGGATGTCACATAACATACACAGGCAGGATCACTGAGCTCCTCCTCTTATACAGTCACTGTGATGAGCACTGCTAGACAAGGTAATAAGGATGTCACGTAACACACACAGGCAGGATCACTGAGCTCCTCCTCTTATACAGTCACTGTGATGAGCACTGCTAGACAAGGTAATAAGGATGTCACATAACACACACAGGCAGGATCACTGAGCTCCTCCTCTTATACAGTCACTGTGATGAGCACTGCTAGACAAGGTAATAAGGATGTCACGTAACACACACAGGCAGGATCACTGAGCTCCTCCTCTTATACAGTCACTGTGATGAGCACTGCTAGACAAGGTAATAAGGATGTCACGTAACACACACAGGCAGGATCACTGAGCTCCTCCTCTTATACAGTCACTGTGATGAGCACTGCTAGACAAGGTAATAAGGATGTCACGTAACACACACAGGCAGGATCACTGAGCTCCTCCTCTTATACAGTCACTGTGATGAGCACTGCTAGACAAGGTAATAAGGATGTCACGTAACACACACAGGCAGGATCACTGAGCTCCTCCTCTTATACAGTCACTGTGATGAGCACTGCTAGACAAGGTAATAAGGATGTCACATAACACCCACAGGCAGGATCACTGAGCTCCTCCTCTTATACAGTCACTGTGATGAGCACTGCTAGACAAGGTAATAAGGATGTCACATAACATACACAGGCAGGATCACTGAGCTCCTCCTCTTATACAGTCACTGTGATGAGCACTGCTAGACAAGGTAATAAGGATGTCACGTAACACACACAGGCAGGATCACTGAGCTCCTCCTCTTATACAGTCACTGTGATGAGCACTGCTAGACAAGGTAATAAGATGTCACATAACACACACAGGCAGGATCACTGAGCTCCTCCTCTTATACAGTCACTGTGATGAGCACTGCTAGACAAGGTAATAAGGATGTCACATAACACACACAGGCAGGATCACTGAGCTACTCCTCTTATACAGTCACTGTGATGAGCACTGCCAGACAAGGTAATAAGGATGTCACATAACACACACAGGCAGGATCACTGAGCTACTCCTCTTATACAGTCACTGTGATGAGCACTGCTAGACAAGGTAATAAGGATGTCACGTAACACACACAGGCAGGATCACTGAGCTCCTCCTCTTATACAGTCACTGTGATGAGCACTGCTAGACAAGGTAATAAGGATGTCACATAACACACACAGGCAGGATCACTGAGCTCCTCCTCTTATACAGTCACTGTGATGAGCACTGCTAGACAAGGTAATAAGGATGTCACGTAACACACACAGGCAGGATCACTGAGCTCCTCCTCTTATACAGTCACTGTGATGAGTACTGCTAGACAAGGTAATAAGGATGTCACATAACACACAGCCAGGATCACTGAGCTCCTCCTCTTATACAGTCACTGTGATGAGCACTGCTAGACAAGGTAATAAGGATGTCACATAACACACAGCCAGGATCACTGAGCTCCTCCTCTTATACAGTCACTGTGATGAGCACTGCTAGACAAGGTAATAAGGATGTCACGTAACACACACAGGCAGGATCACTGAGCTCCTCCTCTTATACAGTCACTGTGATGAGCACTGCTAGACAAGGTAATAAGGATGTCACGTAACACACACAGGCAGGATCACTGAGCTCCTCCTCTTATACAGTCACTGTGATGAGCACTGCTAGACAAGGTAATAAGGATGTCACATAACACACACAGGCAGGATCACTGAGCTCCTCCTCTTATACAGTCACTGTGATGAGCACTGCTAGACAAGGTAATAAGGATGTCACGTAACACACACAGGCAGGATCACTGAGCTCCTCCTCTTATACAGTCACTGTGATGAGCACTGCTAGACAAGGTAATAAGGATGTCCACATAGCACACACAGGCAGGATCACTGAGCTCCTCCTCTTATACAGTCACTGTGATGAGCACTGCTAGACAAGGTAATAAGGATGTCACGTAACACACACAGGCAGGATCACTGAGCTCCTCCTCTTATACAGTCACTGTGATGAGTACTGCTAGACAAGGTAATAAGGATGTCACATAACACACACAGGCAGGATCACTGAGCTCCTCCTCTTATACAGTCACTGTGATGAGCACTGCTAGACAAGGTAATAAGGATGTCACGTAACACACACAGGCAGGATCACTGAGCTCCTCCTCTTATACAGTCACTGTGATGAGCACTGCTAGACAAGGTAATAAGGATGTCACATAACACACACAGGCAGGATCACTGAGCTCCTCCTCTTATACAGTCACTGTGATGAGTACTGCTAGACAAGGTAATAAGGATGTCACATAACACACACAGGCAGGATCACTGAGCTCCTCCTCTTATACAGTCACTGTGATGAGCACTGCTAGACAAGGTAATAAGGATGTCACATAACACACAGCCAGGATCACTGAGCTCCTCCTCTTATACAGTCACTGTGATGAGCACTGCTAGACAAGGTAATAAGGATGTCACGTAACACACACAGGCAGGATCACTGAGCTCCTCCTCTTATACAGTCACTGTGATGAGCACTGCTAGACAAGGTAATAAGGATGTCACGTAACACACACAGGCAGGATCACTGAGCTCCTCCTCTTATACAGTCACTGTGATGAGCACTGCTAGACAAGGTAATAAGGATGTCACGTAACACACAGGCAGGATCACTGAGCTCCTCCTCTTATACAGTCACTGTGATGAGTACTGCTAGACAAGGTAATAAGGATGTCACGTAACACACAGGCAGGATCACTGAGCTCCTCCTCTTATACAGTCACTGTGATGAGCACTGCTATAGCATACCTCCCAACTTTGTCCTGGCCCAAGGAGGGACACACGCGCGGTCTGTGTAAAAGGGGCGTGACTTCGCGGAGGACCCACGATCGCAAGCCACACCCCCGTTGTCGTCACTGAGGGGGCATGCCCAGCGCTCTGTGAGCCGCTGGCATGCCCCCTCTCCTCCTGTCTCCACTGAATAGACGCTGTGCGCATAGCGTCTATTCACCGCTGCTCTGCTAAGCAGCGCAGCGAGATACAGAGCCTCCCAACTGCCCCCACCCCCCACCCCGGGACACTGCGGCCCGCAGGCGGGACAGCGGGACAGTCCCCAAAAAATGGGAAGGAAGGAAGGAAATAGATTTGGGACTGCATGGGAAAGTAAAGGGGTCATTTATTACATGTTGTTACTAGGAAACCTTTCACCAAGGAATCGACTGATACGTTGTTTTATGAATAAGCATTTTGGACCCTTCCGGCCAGCTACATGTGAGACTTTGTAGCAGTGACTGCACCCCACACTGCCTGCATCTGCAAATCACTGTCCAAGCCTCTGTGCCCATTCCAGGTGTGGTTCATAGGATCGACCACACTTCGACAGTGTCTAGGTTGAGCACTATTGGTCGACAGTAACCAAGTCGACACGTAAAATAGGTCGACACAAGCATTAGGTAGACATGATCAAGGTCGACGTGACAAAGGGTCGACATGAGTTTTTTTGTGTGTTTTTTTGTGGTGTGGTTTTCTTCGTACAGTGACCGGGATCCCCAATTAGTGCACCGTGCCCTCTCGAAGCTTTGGGCAAAGTGCCTCGGTGCACTCGCCACAGGTTACCGTTCCCAACCGTAGTCCACGTGGATCATAAAGTATGAAAAAGTTCAAAAAATGAAAGAAAAAAAAATTGTGAAAAACTCATGTTGACCTAGTAACCATGTCGACCAATAGTGGTCAACCTAATGCATGTCGGCCTAAGTGTGGTCGACCTAGAGAACGGATACCACCCATTCCAGGCTCGGGCACAGTCCCTAGTGGCAGCATAAAGCGGCAAATTGTGTTGACGTTTCCTTCTGAATAAGGCCCCTACTGGCACAATCAGGAGTAGTGATGCCATCACCATGACAGTACACATTACCTACATGGCAGTCCTTTATCACAAAGCCCAACATCATCGTGGTCTGCCATCTGCTTGCAAAAGAGTCAATTTGTTTGCATATTACATTTAATATAAGGATCTACACTCTTTCTAACAACCCCTGGGGCAGATGTATTAACCTGGAGAAGGCATAAGGAAGTGATAAACCAGTGATATGTGCAAGGTGATAAAGGCACCAGCCAATCAGCTCCCATATGTAAATGAACAGTTAGGAGCTGATTGGCTGGTGCCTTTATCACCTTTCACATATAACTGGTTTATCACTTCCTTATGCCTTCTCCAGGTTAATACATCTGCCCCCCTGTTTGGCCTCTGAGACCCGGGTGCAGTGGCACAATAATACCCTGGCTCGCACCTTTCTTACACTGTACTTGGCACTCCGCTGACTTGCTCACTGTAAATAATTATTCAAATTAAAATCAATGACCGTAGCTGTAGGGTACTGGTGATCCGTGGCACCTGTGGCTCCAGCGATGGTGACATTTAGGGGTGTTGTAAACGTCACCCCTGATTTACAGGGCAATCAGCCCACAGCAAATATAATGCAGGCGGTCAACAAGTCACTGCAGATTGGCAGTTTTCATATAGACTTAAGGTGGGTACACATTGATAGATAAGATATATCTGCCGATCAATTGATCGGCAGATATATCTATGGATGGAGCGGGCAGTGTGCTGTGCATACACACTGCCCGATCCGTCGGGGACTGACGTCATGAACTGGGTGGGCGTGTACACACGCCTGCCCAGTTCAGCTGTCATTCACCACCGGCTGCCGCAGCAGGTGTACGGGCGGCCGGCCAGTCGCCCATACACACACAGGGACGCGCCAATATATTGGTAGATATATTGGCATTCGGCTGTGCTGCGGGGCCGACGCGATATGTCTGTGAACGACGGAGTTCACAGACATATCGCCCATACACACTGGCTGAGAACGGCCTATATATCGGCCAGTGTGTACCCACCTTTAGGGGGACATTTACTAAGCAGTGATAAGTGCGGAGAAGTGAGTCAATGGAGAAGTGCCCATGGCAACCAAACAGCACTGAAGTAACATCTATAATTTGCATACTATAAAATTATACAGAGCTGCTGATTGGTTGACGGGGCAACTTCTCCACTGGCTCACTTCGCCACTCTTATCACTGCTTAGTAAATGTCCCCCATAGTCTTCAATACATAACTCAGGGGGAAATGCATCAAACCTTGGAGAGAGATAAAGTACTAACCAATCTAACGGCCGTTTTTCAAACACACACTGTAAAGTGACAGCTGATTGGTTGGTACTTTATCTTTCTACTTTATCTCTCTCCAAATTTTTATACATCTCCCCCTCTGGCATATTTGCCAAGGTGGACATTTTCAATAAAACTAAATATTCCTTTACATCGCCTAAAATAACCTTCGTTCTGTATGACTAACCAACGCTGGAATCCTGAAAAGGCTCGGAATTCCGGCATCCCAAATGAGCCAATCCTGACAGCCGGAATGAATGACTGCCAGCCGCCAGAGAGGTAAGCCGTGCATGTGGGGGGTTAGGTTTAGGCTGCGGGGAGGAGGGGGGGGGGGTTATGGTCAAGGGCCCCATACACTACAACGATATGTCTGAGGCTGAAGTCGGAGGTGATTTCCGTTGAACTCTCCAGGGAGCTTCCTGGGAGTGGTTCCATACGATTTGGTACATTTTGCATGTGATATATCGTATGCGATCCCAGCCATGCCAGCGAGAACCGAAATAAACTAATTACATGCGTTATGGGCCTCAGGGCCTGATTCCTCAAAACATCGGCGTGTTGCCTCCGTTTTGCGGGAGTGCAGTGTCTGGCAACGCATCATGGAAGCAGGCAGGAGGCGTGTATGTACACCAGACGCCTCCTGCTGCATTACCATATTAGCTGCACGGTATTGTACAGCTGCTTCCCTGCAGCTGTACAATATCATACAACTCTGAATCGGGCAGACAGCATCCCCTTTTTACACATAGCGGCAGACAGCGTCCCCTTTTTACACATAACGGCAGACAGCGTCCCCTTTTTACACATAACGGCAGACAGCGTGTCCTTGTTACACATAGCGGCAGACAGCGTGCCCTTTTTACACATAACGGCAGACAGCGTGCCCTTGTTACACATAGCGGCAGACAGCGTCCCCTTTTTACACATAACGGCAGACAGCGTCTCCTTTTTACACATAACGGCAGACAGCGTGCCCTTGTTACACATAACGGCAGACAGCGTGCCCTTGTTACACATAACGGCAGACAGCGTGCCCTTGTTACACATAACGGCAGGCAGATTCCCCCTTTTTACACATAATGGCAAGAAAGAAAGAAAGAAAGAAAGAAAGAAAGAAAGAAAGAAAGAAAGATTATACTTACTCTCTCCTCTGGCTCAGGCTCCTCGGTGCAACTTCTGGCAGAGATCACGATTCCCGGGCAAGAGAGAAGGAGGAGGAGGGAGGTGGAGGAGGGAGCCGCAGCAGCGCTGTGTTATTGGTGGAGGCGCTGCTGCTGCTGTCCCAGTCCTTCACCATAGGCTGTTCTCTGCTGCTGTGAATGCTGGGATGCGCTTCAGAGCGGCGGAAGACAGCCTATAGTGAAGCAGAGGGGCAGCAGCAGCGCCTCAACCAATGAAACAGCGCTGCTGCGGCTCCCTCCTCCTCCTTCCCCCCGTGTCCGCCGTGCTCCTCTCCTCTCCGGGCGGCTGTGTGCTGCGGGCAGCGGTTGCCCGCAGCACACAGCGGCATGTAATGAGTCAGTTTGACTCATTACATGCTTTGGGCCCCTGGACAGAGGCGGGCCCCAGTGCAATGCACTGGTTGCACTGGCAGTAGTTCCGCCTCTGGTGCCCCATATCTGCGGTATGGGCCTGGTACAGAGATGGACGTAAACCCGACTTTGGGCGTCTCTATACAATTCCTGGCGGCATTCATCATGATATCAACAATCAGAAGATTGGCGGCAGCAGCAGCGCTATACCGGAATGCTTACGCTTATGCTGCAGACACTGTGAAAATGCTTAAAGCTGCACATAGTGCCGCCGGCATAGGTCCTAATTCACACATGTACGTAAACCCAATGTTTATGGTTTTTTATCTGCACATGTTCAGATCCGGGGCTGACATGCTGCCAAACTCTGGGGGGTGACAACTGGCGGCATTACAGAAAATGGGGGGGGGGGGGGGGGGAGTAGGCCCAGTTCTTTGATGATCTGATTGATCAGAGAAGCCAGCAGAAGGCGTCCATTTACACATAACGCCTCCTGCGGCAATTAGCATGTTATCACACAGCCGCTGCTTACAGAGACGCAGTTACTGAGTGATCTGTGTCCACCGCTGCATCAGGCCCGTAGTGCCACCAATCAACTACTTTTGGACATAATGAAAGTCGAAATAACATATGTAGCCTAACCCTAACCCCCCCCCCCCTTATTGCCTAACCCTACCCCTCCCACAGCCTAACCCTCCACTTAGTGCCTAACCCTCCCCCCCAAAGCCTAACCCTAACCCTACCTCTAGGGCCCAACCCTAATCCCCCTTCCCATAGCCTAACCATAACCTTACCCCTAGTGCACTACCCTAACCCCCCTTCCCAAAGCCTAACCTGCTCCTTCGTGCTGAACCCTCAGCTCTCAGTCTAACCCTTCCCCCCACAGCCAAACTATAAGCCTAACCTCCCTTCCCATAGCCTAACCCTCCCCTTAGTGCTTAACCCAACCCTCCCACGGCCTAACCAAAACCTAACACCTAGTGCCCAATGCTATCCCCCTTCCCGTAGCTAAACCCTCTCCGCCCACAGTCTAACCCTAACTCCCCTTCCCACAGCCTAACCCTAACACAACTTCCCACAGCCTAACCCTAACCCCCCCTTAGTGCCTAACCCTCCCCTCCAACAGCCTAACCCTCCTTCCAGTAGCCTTACCCTAACTCTTCCACAGCCTAACCCTAACCCCCTAGTGCCTAACCCTCCCGTCCCACAGCCTAACCCTCCTTCCAGTAGCCTTACCCCAACTCTTCCACAGCCTAACCCTAACCCTCCCTCTGGCGGCTAACCCTAACCCTAGTGCCTAACCGTTGGGATTCCTCAGGACTTTGACCATCGGGTTGCCGCTGCCAGGATTCTGACCGTTGGGGTGGGTAAAGCCAGAATCCTGACTACATCCCTGATCCAGGGCTGTGGTTACAGCATGTTGTGTTCTAAGCCACTAATACATAAAAACAGTGGTTCTCAACTTCAATCCTCAAGCATCCCAAACAGGACATGCTAGTTATCAGGATGAGTAAAGAAATCCAGAAAACATGACCAGTCGGGAGTACTTGAGGACTGGCGATGACAAACACTGCACTGAAACACCCTAAACTTTGGAATTTCATATAGCATTACATGATAAGCTGCCACTAACCAATCACTGTTGCCCCCATGAACAATTATTCTCCAAGCAAGGGTGCCCCTAGGCCTGTATGGTAACAATCACAAAAGCACAGCTAAACCAGACTCCACAACCAGTATAAAAGAGTAATCATTAGATCAGAGGTTTCATTAACAAGAAATAAAAAAATTAAAAAACATGTATTTTCCATTCACTTTATCACATTCTAAATGCATATACACCTTAGCTGGGTTGGTAATGGGATGCCGAAGTCAGCATAACAACCGTGGGATACCGACAGCAGAATGCCGGCTGGGGGGCGAGCACCCATAGAGTGGGAATAGACTCTATTAGTCGGCATGCCACATGTAGGCATTGTGATCGCTTGGGATTCCGGTGTCGACATGGTGACCTCCGGTATTCCGAGCGGTGGTCACATGACCTCATCCCCCTTAGCTGTCACATCATCAGAATAAGAACTTATGGGCCCTACACATTGGCCGATCCGCCGCCGAGCTGCCCGACAGTGGATACGGCCGACGGGCAACCCAGCGGCGGAAGGGCAGTGACGGGGGGAGTGAAGTTTCTTCACTCCCCCCGTCACCCGGCTGCATTGAAGTGCAGGCAAATATGAACGAGATCGTCCATATTGGCCTGCATGCACAGCAGACAGGGGACCAGCGATGAACGAGCGCGGGGCCGCACATCGTTCATCACTGGAGCCTCCACACTCAAAGATATGAACGGTATCTCGTTCATTTATGAACGAGATCGTTCATATCTTTGACTGATGTCGGCCAGTGTGTAGGGCCTATAACAGGCAACTAGTCATTTAGAAACACTTTCAGGGTTTAATAACAATCACCTGGGACAGTCCCTGCAAATTATAGCCATGTGGGAATGATGCATGGATACATAAGTAACTCCCTAAATGGACAGTCTTTAGACATATTGGGGGGTCACTTTACTAAGCATTTGTCAGTGGGTTTTAACCCCGAAATGTAAATTTGCTACTGATATTAAAAGCAAAACACTACACGGCAGATTTACTAAATCATCTACAAATGAGAAATTGTGTTGTTGCCCACAGCAACTAGATTCTGACATTTTCTTTGATGCAATAAGGAAATGATAGCTAGAATAAGATTAGTTGCTACGGGCAACTACACCACTCATTTTTTTAAGCTTTAGTAAATCTACACCTGCGTATATGATCATTGCCGGTTTAAAATTTCGGGGTTAAACCACGTCAAGAGGCGACGGCTTAGCAAAGGTGTCCAGTGTTTCTGTCCGAGACAGCAAAGGAGGTCATTTACCACTTAATAATGCACTGCAAATGGGATCCGGTCTCTAGGTCGACAGTAACTAGGTCGACAGTAACTAGGTTGACAGGGTCTCTAGGTCGACATGTCAAAGGGTCGACGTGAGTTCGTCACAATTTTTTCTTTTTCTGAACTTTTTCATACTTAACGATCCACGTGGACTACGATTGGAAATAGTAACCTGTGGCGAGCGCAGCGGTAGTGGAAGCGAGGCACCTTGCCCGAAGCATGGCGAGCGGACACGGTGCACTAATTGGGGTTCACTGTACGGAGAAAACGATACAAAAAAAACAGTAAAAACTCATGTCGACCTTTTGACCTGTCGACCTAGAGACCCTGTCGGCCTAGTTACTGTCGACCAATAGTGGTCGACCTAGTTACTGTCAACCTTCCATACCACACCCACTGCAAACTGTGCAACTCCAACAAATAAGAAAAATGTCCTGAACCATTGGCTCACACAGTACAGGCCATGCAGACTTTCTGCTGCCAATGCGACACCAAAGTATTGCCAAAGTGCAGTTCCCTTTTTCACACTTTTGGGGGGAGATTTATCAAAGCTTGTAGGTAAAGTGTACAGAGAGATAATGCACCAACCAATCAGCTCTTAGCTGTCAATTTTAAAGCACATCCTGTAAAATTAGTTAGAAGCTGGTTGGTACTTTATCTCTCTCAACTTTCTCTCCAAACTTTGATAAATCTCCCCCAAGCTCACAGCTAAAGTATATGAAAAGTATCTAATCCAGAGAAATGCTCTGATTCGCTCACTATAAAGAAGGGGTAAAAATATATTTAGGGGTTAATTAACTAAAATGGGAGTTTTATTTAAGATGGGATGTTGCCCATAGCAGTCCATCAGATTGTACTTCTCATTTATCTAGCACCTTCTAGAAGATAATACCTGGAATCTGATTGGTTGCTATGGGCAACATACCATCTCAAATAGAACTCCCATCTTAGTAAATTGACCCCTAAGATGGGATGTTAACAATAGCAACCAATCAGATTTCAGGTATTATCTTCTAGAAGGTGCTAGATAAATGAGAAGTAGAATTTGATTGGTTGCTATGGGTAACATCCCATCTTAAATAGAACTCCCATCTTGGTAAATTTACCCCTTATACTGCAAGGTGCAAAACCATCTACCAGGGGCGCACCCAATATGGCGCTGCTCTAGGTTTAGCCATATAAAATTCCAAACCAGGCGCCAAGCCACTGGGTCGCACAACATTAAACAGCTACCGTACGGCAAAGCGATTATATTATATTCAATGACACATGGAATGTGGGCATGCCAAGCGAAACAAAAGAAAACAAAGATGACAAGACGAATCGAGGGCAAATCTTAGTTAAGCAAATCCTAGTAACAGGGGTTTTGGTCAACTAAAAAAAAAATCAGACTTCCACATTTGGGCTTTCGTCGTGTGGCCCATGTGTTATTTATATCCGCATATCAATCCAATGGGTTGCTAATTCTGTCCTAGCTCTCAGTGCCGTTGCTGACTGGGTTGTCCTCATGGTCTCACCCCGTACCTGCATCATGTGTTGGCTCGGCTGGTGGGCAGGCTGGGTATGCCCTGGCCCCCTGCCCACTGACTCTTGGGTTTCCGCAGTGATTTGCACGTCTGCTCTGGTACGGGGGGCTTCTTCTGCCTTCTCCTGACTAAAAACCATCTTCCTCTCCTGAGGGACATCTTTCTTCTTGGGCTCGGCTTCTGCGTACAGCAGCTTATTCAGCCTCTCCATCATCTTCTCCACCTGCTGTTCATCCACCACCAGGTTCTTCCCTCCATGATCGCTACAGGCAGTAGCGGAGCCGGACGCAGACAGCTTGCTGATGCTCTCAGGTTCGGGCTTTTGCTTGGGTTTTAAGGTCAAAATAAAAAGCAAGAAGGCGAATATGCTGAGGCACAGGGACAGGATCCAAACTTCGTCCATGTCGCTCCAACTTTTTTTCTTTCCTCCCTGAAGGAACTTTTTTTTTTTTTAGAGTCAAGTTTGTCCTGGGCACCCTTCCTTTTAGCAACAAGAAAGTACCATAGATGAACTTTATTCAAAAAATTAAAAGAAATCCGTTTATTATAAAGTCAGAACGAGTAAAGAAGTTTTTTTTTTTTTTAAGAGAAACGTCAAGGTATGCCAAAATAAAAATAAAAAAGCGCAACAAGTTCTTTTCTATTTAAACTCTACAAAATATATTTATTCTTTTCTTACAGTTAGTTCACAAAAAATACATTAAAATGTCTTATTATAGAATGAAGCCCTTTAATCTAAAAAAAAATTAAAAATATTTCCTATTAAAATATTGATAGGTAAATTATGTTTTTAGCAGGAAGTGTCCTTATTTGCAAAGAGAGGTCCAGGTTCCTTGATATTTGCCCAATTAATGTTATATTCCTCAGGCAGTGACAGGTGAGTCCTCCTTTCCCGCCAATTCTCCACACAGACTGATTCTCTCAGCTGTCCAGAGCGTCACTTTTACTGGGACGAGGAGGGGGGCGGGGCCTGTGTAGACTGACAGCTGTGATTGTCGGAGACGGCCTTAAGCCCCTCCTCTTTGTATGAGGTTGTCAACCTGCCAAGAATTTGTCTCATTTTGCTACTCACACGGGTGGATTACACTTTGAATATTAAATTCTGTTTATTTTTAGCGTGATAGCAGCAGAGTTTTCCCAGAGCAGATTATACCATTTATATCTAAAGTATAGTTGGCCAGGGGTGTAGCCAGAACTTTGTGGGCCCCATAGCAACAATTTAGAGGGGGGCCCTGTCCCAATGCTTCTAGAGAGACACCTCTCCCCAACAGTTGATAATTTTATGCCCCATAGTGGTGCCCTAGTTAATTTTCTGAACCATAGCAGCATTGTAGTTAACGTTATGTCACATTGCAGGGCTGCCAGTACACATTACAGAATGTAACGCAGTACCCCCAATTCACATTATGATATAGTGTCCCTGGTTCATATTATACTGTCTATTCGGTTCGATGTGATGTATAGATTAGATATGTAGCAATTCATGTATACTCACCTCTCCAGCGATGCAATGTGGTATCCCGGGACTCCAGCGGCACAATCTTTTCCTGCAGTGCTTGGAGTCAGGTTCCTCTGCGCATGCACCGTCCGGCTGACCTCCCGGGAGGCTGCGGTGGCTACTGGGGGTTCAGGGGGGTGGAGCTAGCATAGGTGCCGGTGAGAGAGCAGGGAAGCATTGAGCTTTCCTGCAGTTACAGCACCGATGTTCAAGTTGCGCAATCCTGAGATGGCGATCCTGAACTCCATGGAGAAAACACGTATTATAAGGAATAATTAACTATGATGATGCGATTCAGGCACGGAGCCGGAGTGCTGCTGAAGAAGTCAATAACGTCTCCACGGTACCCTGCTCCGTGAATGGCACGAAGCACAGAGAAGCACTGTTTAACGCAAAACAGGACTTTTCTCTGCTACATGCATAGACCCCTATGCCACATTACAGTGCCCCCAGTATATATTATGGCCAGGGGTGCCGACAGCTCTGTCTGGCCCAGGTAATGAGAGGGGGTGTGGCCAACATGGGAGAGGTCACACCCTCCTCGTTTGATAACAGTTACAAGTGTATAATATGTGAGGCCGCTTCGGTCCGCACAGGGGGTGCTGATGAGAGCAATAACAGGCAGCGTGGGTGTGGGCGCGATCGTTTCCCCAAGCACATCACACAGGGAGAGAGGACTGACTGCCCCTGCAGCTGCCTCTCTTCCCAGTCAGCACACAGCAGCATGTGCTCGGTTGGCGAGAGAAGCTGCTACTGGACCCAGGCCCCTTCAACATGCCCGGGTAAAGAGTACCCCCCCCCCCCCACCACCACCACCACTGATTATGCAGCACTATTGTGCCTCCATTTCATATTGTGCCACATTACAGCACTCCAGTTCATTTTATACCACATTACAATGAACAAGTCCAGGGGGCATAAATAGATATATTGTAGGCCCCAAGGCAAAAGTTTGTAAGGGCCCCTTTGTATGAACCAATCGTGAAAAATGTATATAAACACATGAAACCGTGACAGGGAAGATGGACCCCTCTCAACTTTGGGCCCAATAGCAGCTACACCCTTGTATATAACACGTGTAACTGTGACAGGGAAGGTGGCCCCTCTCAGCTCTGGGTTCCATAGCAGCTGCACTCCCTGTACCTATGGTAGCTACACCCTGTATATAACACATGTAACTGTGACAGGGAAGGTGGCCCCTCTCAGCTCTGGGTTCCATAGCAGCTGCACTCCCTGCACCTATGGTAGCTACACCCTGTATATAACACATGTAACTGTGACAGGGAAGGTGGCCCCTCTCAGCTCTGGGCCCATAACAGCTGCACTCCCTGCACCTATAGTAGCTACACCCCTTGTATATAACACATGTAACTGTGACAGGTAAGGTGGCCCCACTCAGCTCTGGGCCCCATAGCAGCTGCTCTTCCTGCACCTATGGTAGCTACGCCCCTGTATATAAGACATGTGACATGGAAGGTGGCCCCTCTCAGCTCTGGCCCCCATAGCAGCTGCACTCCCCACACCTATGGCAGCTACACCCTTGTATATAACACGTGTAACTGTGACAGGGAAGGTGGCCCCTCTCAGCTCTGGGTTCCATAGCAGCTGCACTCCCTGCACCTATGGTAGTTACACCCTTGTATATAACACATGTAACTGAGACAGGGAAGGTGGCCCCTCTCAGCTCTGGGTTCCATAGCAGCTGCACTCCCTGTACCTATGGCAGCTACTCCCTTGTATATAACACATGTAACTGTGACAGGGAAGGTGGCCCCTCTCAGCTCTGGGCACCATAGCAGCTGCACTCCCTGCACCTATGGAAGCTCCGCCCTTGTATATAACACATGTAACTGTGACAGGGAAGGTGGCCCCTCTCAGCTCTGGACTCCATAGCAGCTGCACTCCCTGCACCTATGGTAGCTACGTCCTTGTATATAACACATGTAACTGTGACAGGGAAGGTGGCCCCTCTCAGCTCTGGGCCTGATAGGGAAGTGTTACAGCAGGGTTACCTACACATGTTCTGCATAACATATAGGACCCAACAAAACATGCTAAATCTGCTGCTCCTGGGCATGTGCTGCAGCTCCATTCAGTCCTTTATACTGTATGTAGTGGCCACTGGCCAGGGGCTAGAGGAATTTCTAGGCAACTGGAAACCCCTCCTGCATTTGCCTATGGTCAAGGGGACTCTCTTCTAGGATGGTCATCAAATAGAGGCAGAAGTGATGCCTCCATTGCAACATCCTTTGCAATCGATGGCTATGTGGGGCGCAGTCGTTGCTGGGATTTCGCTCATGTGTAAAGGTGCTGTGCTGCAGACACGGCTTCTGGTGTCCATGGCTGTACATAGGATACGCGCCATCGGATGGTCTTTGTAAGGAGGCGTGCATTGGGTTGGGAACCATTCCCAGCATTGAATAAGAAATCTTCACGATCGGACCAAGTACAACATATATGTGGGTGCAAATAACAAATAATAATAATCCCCAGCACTAACGAGTTTCTTGTGATATGTATTAATTACCCACTGACACAGACTGGTGATTTGTTGCCCTGGCATACTTTCTGCTTTTGTCAGTGGGTTTAAGTGAATGTTTGTGTCACACTTACCTACTTTTTAAAAAGCATTTCAGGGAGATGTGAAAGTAGCACCTATCAGCGCGGATGTGTACTGCTACATAGGGAGGCCAATCCCAGGATAGGGAACGGCAGGATCCTGGAATTTAGGCAAAAATGTAGCCGGGATTCAATCTCGGGATTGGAAGCTCCAAACCCGGGGCTGCGGGATTTACCCCATTGTTTTTTTAATGCCGGGCAGCAGTGAACGTCCGCAGAGGCTCAGGTGCTGCCCGGCTCCCCCTGCCTCCCAGCAGTGTGTACTGCGCAGCATGAGACAATGTCAGAGGTCACACTGCGCAGTCTGATGCCAGCCGCCCGTGCAGCCCAGACTGCACCTCGATGCCTGCGAACCCTCCCACCCACGATGGTGAATCTGACGCCAGCCGCCTCGCCGCCCGGCTCCCACCCACGATGGAGAGTATTAGTGTGGGCGGGTCTTCAACCCAATCCAGAGATTTCCGGGAATCCCAGGATTGACCATTTTTCAATCTCGATGGAAAAAAAAAGGCCCAGGATTGGGCCTACATCTGAGAAGCCTGTATTGAAAATTACTGACATCCAAATCTATGATTTCTGCTGCGGGGTACACTGGGCTCCACAGGGAATGACACTGGGGTGTACAGTAGGATCTTGATCCGAGGCACCAACAGGCTAAAAGCTTTGACTGTTCCCAGATTGCCTAGCGCCGCCTCCTCTATAACCCTGCCTCCGTGCACAGGAGTTCAGTTTTGTAGTTGGTGCCATGCAGTAAGCAGGCAGCCCTGAGAAGAGCTTTGAAAGTGAAAAATGAAGACTTCAAGGGCTGCAGAAGAGGCACTGTAAGTGTTAGATGTCAGTCAGACATCTCCTGCTGCAGCTCCATCACCTTCCCCAGCGGCGCTGTATACTCCCGTGCCCTGGTTGCCGGGTACTTACAGCGGAGGCTCCGGTTTCTCCCAAGTCAGTCACACACACCACCGCTGCTCTCAAGGATCGCATGGCCACACTCAGGGAGGAGGTAAGTGGGTCCCTCAGTCGGGACCCGCTGGAAATCGCGATCCCGCGCAGCCGGTGGGAGACGAGCCGCGCGCGCTGGCGTGGACACTGTGGCAGTACAGGGACCACACTAGACCACGAGGGCAAGGGCACAGTTCGGTTTTGATAAAAAAAAATTTTTTTTATTATATAGCCCACAGTAGCCGGTTGTGAAGTCCAGCAGGGGGATAAGGCTTTGACCTGTAGACCCTCCCCCAGCCCCAGGGCACCATTTAGAGTATTCCCGCCCTGGAGTTGCATATCTCTCTCTCCCTCACTCACTGTCAGCGTTTGGGCGCCATTATAGCAAGCAGAGCTGATCCTGGGACTGTTTGGGCAAATCCTCCTCTGTAAAGCCGCCTACATGTCAGCGCTGTGCATTTTACAGGACACTTAAGTATTCTACATGTCTGCTGACAGTGTTAATTAAGAAAGAGTGCATTTAGTCAGGGTTATATAGTACAAGTACCCTGTGATATACATCCAGTCTTTACTGTGCATTGTTATATCTATTGAGTGTATAGCTATACATAGTACTACTTTGTATTGCTAGTCCAGTGCAGTTTTATTGCATGTCATAATTTCTGCATTGTACAATGTGACTATGTGTGTGTGCATATAGCTGCTGTGTGACCTCTATTTCATGTATCTCACTCAGATTGCTATCCCTATATTCTATAACCTGAGGGGGCTAAGTGCGTCAGGTTTATCATTTAATATAGGTATTTCACAAGATATACTCAGTGTGTAATTTTTCTCTGTGATTTTTAGTCACCATATACCTCGTGCATTCCCTATTTGTGCTGTTACACTGCACAGGGGGTTCTTGTCGGGTATTGTGCTGCTGATATTGTACTTGGTTGCCCTGCATTGAGCTTTCGGATATGACAGCTACAAAGGGCAATGGTGCTGGGGCTGATCCCACATTGCGTGGTGGTGATGCTGCAGACACATTTGAGGAAAATATAGCAGCTGAGGGTTCAGGTTCTGGGGGCTCCTTACCCCCAGTGGGATCGTAGCAACGGGGGTTCAAAATGACCCGCCTTGGGCTACTTTCTCCACGCTATTGAATACGCTGGTAACTAGACTAACGCCCCCTATGGGACCTCCTGTGCCGGTACAACCGCTTATGGGCCCCGCGGTTAACCCGCCATGGGCAGATCACCTGTCTGCTCAGTTACAGCAATTGAACCAATCATTGACTACTCAGAAGTCTAACCCTCGCCCGCCTAAGACCAAGGGGTCCTCTAAGCGGGCCATTACTTCCTCACAATCCACCAACGTCCCAGGCACCTCGTCTGATGAGGATGGCATTTATACTGACCCCACAGATTCTGATCCTGACGCTTCTGATGGGGTATCTGTTTCACAGGTAGATGTTTCTGACTTGTTGGAGGCTATCAGGCTCATTCTTCAAATTACTGATGACCCGGAGCCTGATGCTGCCCCTAAGAAACCAGACAGATTTAAACGTCAGAAAGTGGTTAAGCAAGTTTTACCTCATTCTGATCATTTAGTTGACATACGTCAGGGGTCCTGGGAAAAGAAATTCACGCCTCACAAGAAGATGCTGGCTCGCTATCCCCTCGCTGCAGAGCTAAATAAAATTGGGAAACACCGCCGCCAGTGGATTCTCAGGTGGCGCGGCTGGTGGTATCCTCAGCTCTGCCAGTAACTACCATCACGTCTCTGAAAGAACCGACTGATAAGCGTGTGGAGGGTTGTTTAAAGGCGATTTACACCTTAGCAGGTGCTGCGCATCGGCCCACCATTGCAGCGACATGGGCTGCAGAGGATATTGAAGCGTGGGCTCAGGAGTTGGATGCTGAGATGTCTTCCAATGCTTCTGATCATGCTAGACAATGTCTGTCATATATTGTCACAGTGTCTCATTATATTAAAGATGCGACTTCTGATGCCAGTATTCTGGCGGCCAAGGCTTCTACTACATCCATACTGGCTCGCTGGATTCTATGGCTGCGGTCCTGGTCCGTGGAGCTAGACTCTAAGAAAACCCTGGAGGTACTCCCTTTTAAAGGGAGACATCCTTTTCGGAGAAGACCTCAACAAGATAGTGGCTGACTTAGCTTCTGCTAAAACAGCTTGTCTACCTAGTACTGCTCCTTCGGTACCGAAGGCTAAGAGTACTTCCTTTCGCTCCTTTCGTCCTTCAAGGAAAGCAAAGGGTCAGGCGTACCCGAAACATGCTTGCACTTCCAAACCCAATAAGCCCAAACCCAAACGGGCCTGGGCTGCCCGTCAGCCTGCTTCCAAGCCTGCCGCATGACGGGGCGGGCCTCCCTCTGGGGGATCCCAGGGTGGGGGGCCGACTTCTAGGGAATGGTTGAAGACCACTTCCGCTGCCTGGGTACGGGAAGTCGTCACTCGAGGTTACTCCGTATCCTTCAAAAATCGTCCCCTTCATCGATTTTGCCTAACAGACGTCCCTTTGGATCAGGTGAAGGCAAAAACTCTTCATTCGGTGGTACAGTCCCTCCTGGACACAGGAGTGGTAGTATAGGTGCCTCTGGCTCAGAGAGGCAAGGGGTACTATTCACAGCTGTTCCTAGTTCCGAAACCGAATGGGTCCTCCCGGCCCATTCTTAACCTCAAGTCCTCGAACAAATTTGTGAGGGTCTCCAAGTTTCGTTTGGAAAATCTCTGCTCTATTGTTCTGGCATTGGAACCTGGGGATTATATGGTCTCCCTGGACATATAGGATGCTTACCTGCATATTCCCATTGCAATGTCGCATCAGCAATACCTGAAGTTTGCGGTTGGCAACCTCCATTACCAATTTCGGGCGTTACCTTTTGCTTTGACCATGGCTCCGCGAGTTTTCACCAAGGTCATGGCGGTAATGATGGCTGTGCTCCACCATCAAGGGGTCAGGATCCTACCGTACCTGGACGACTTGTTGATCCATGGCAAATTTCCCAGAAATTCTCCTACGCCATCTGGATCTGACGCTCCAGTTTCTGCAAGCCCACGGGTGGCTCATCAACTGGAAGAAATCTTCCCTGGTTCCGTCTCAGAGCATGGTGCATATGGGGGCATTGTTGGACACTCACAACCAGCGGTTGTTCTTGTTTCAGGAGAAAGTCCTATCTCGTCCGCAAGTGTCGATACATTTGGCAATGCAAGTGCTAGGTGGTGTCATGGTGTCGGCTTTCGACATGGTGGAGTACGCTCAATTCCATTCCTGCCCTCTGCAGAAGCTGATTCTTGCCAAGTGGGATGGCCTGCCTTATCGGATCAGATCTCAAATGATCTCCTTGTCTTCATAGGTCCGTCTGTCACCGACCTGGTGGCTGCAGGACCAACGATTGAGCAGGGGTCGTCCCTTCTGGATCTCCAACTGAGTCCTTCTGATGACGGACGCCAGTCTGAGAGGTTGGGGAGCGGTGTTGGAGCAACTCTCCCTTCAGGGTCGGTGGACCAAGGAGGAGTCTTTCCTCCCAATAAATATTCTGGAATTGCGGGCGGTGTTCAACTCATTGAACTTGGCCCAGCATTTAATACAGAACAGACCTGTTCAAGTACAGTCGGACAACGCCACCACGGTGGCATACATCAATCATCAAGGCGGCACTCGAAGCCGCATGGCAATGAGGGAAGTATCATGGATTCTTCAGTGGGCGGAACGGCATCTGCCAGCCATATCGGCAGTATTCATTCTGGGGGTCCTAAACTGGGAAGCAGACTTTCTCAGTCGTCAGGACGTACACGCTGGAGAGTGGAGCCTCCATCCAGAAGTGTTTCAACTCGTGAACAGGTGGGGCCTTCCAGATGTGGACCTGATGGCGTCTCGACACAAACACAAGGTTCCGGTCTTCGGAGCAAGGACAAGGGATCCTCTAGCAGCATTCGTGGACGCTCTGGCAATTCCATGGAACTTTCAGCTGCCATACGTGTTCCCTCTGGTGTCACTCCTGCCCAGAGTAATAAGGAAGTTCAAGCAAGAAGGAGGACTCCTACTTCTGATCGCTCCCGCGTGGCCCAGACGGCATTGGTTCTCAGACCTTCAGGGTCTCTCGATAGAGCGTCCCCTTCTACTTCCACAGCACCCAGATCTCCTTGTTCAGGGCCCCTGTGTATATCAGGATTTAGCCCGGTTGGCTTTGACGGCATGGCTCTTGAAGCTTCCGTCTTGTGGGCCAAGGGATTTTCTGTGGCGGTCATTCAAACCATGTTAAAGGCCTGTAAACCGTCTTCTGCTCGGATTTACCATAGGGTCTGGAATTCTTACTTTGCTGGGTGCGCATCTAACAATCATGATGCTTACAAGTTTAGTACGGCCAAACTTTTGGCCTTTCTACAACAGGGCCTGGACTTGGGCCTTCGTCTGGCCTCCATCAAGGTTCATATTTCTGCCTTGTCAGTTTGGTTCCAGAGAAAAATTGCAACGTTACCTGATGTACATACGTTCACTCAGGGTGTGTTTTGCGGATTCAACCTCCCTTCGCGCATGTGGCCCCTTGGGACTTGTTGGTGGTTTTGGAGGCGTTGCACAGGTCTCCATTTGAGCCTCTTGAGTCTGCAGACCTTAAGTGGCCTTCTCTTAAGGTATTGTTTCTGCTGGCTATTGCCTCTGCTAGACGGGTGTCGGATTTGGGTGCCTTGTCTTGTAGGTCACCATATCTGATTTTTCACCGTGATTGGGCGGTTCTTAGAACACGTCCCGGGTGTTTACCTAAGGTGGTGTCTTCTTTCCACCTTAATCAGGAGATTGTGGTTCCGGCCTTTGCCTCTCCTGAATTGTCTTCCAAAGAGCGGTCTTTGGATGTGGTACGGGCTCTCCGTATCTATGTGAAGAGAACTGCCTCCATCAGGAAGTTGGATTCTCTCTTTGTTCTGTTTGGTTTTCACAAACGTGGCTGGCCTGCTCACAAACAGACCCTGGCCAGATGGATTAGAATGGTGATTGCACATGCTTATGTACAGGCTGGCCTCCCAGCTCCTGCTACCATTAAGGCCCATTCTACTCGGTCGGTTGGACCTTCTTGGGCGGCCCGCCGCGGTGCGACCCTTGAACAATTGTGCAAGGCGGCTACGTGGTCCTCAGTGAACAGGTTCATAAGGTTCTATGCCTTCGATACTTCTGCCTCCCAGGATGCTTCCTTTGGACGCCGGGTTCTTGTGCCCGTTACAGTGCATCCCCTCCCATAAGGAACTGCTTTAGGACATCCCCAATGTCATTCCCTGTGGAGCCCAGTGTACCCCGCAGCAGAAAACGAGACTTATGGTAAGAACTTACCGTTGTTAAATCTCTTTCTGCGAGGTACACTAGGCTCCACAGGGTGCCCACCTGGACGGACTTAGCTTCTTTGGGTTGGTATGGCATTAACCGCTGACACTTTCTCCTGTCGTGAGAGTGTGGAGTATGTGGCTACTAACATTTGTCGTCTCTTTTGCCTGCTATTGCATTGGACTGGTTAACAAAAACTGAGCTCCTGTGCACAGAGGCGGGGTTATAGAGGAGGCAGCGCTATGCATTCTGGGAACAGTCAAAGCTTTTAGCCTGTTGGTGCCTCGGGTCAAGATCCTACTCTACACCCCAAGGTCATTCCCTGTGGAGCCCAGTGTACCTCGCAGAAAGAGATTTAACAACGGTAAGTTCTTACCATAAATCTCGTTTTATCCCCCACCCCTTCCCAAGAATGTAACAGCTATATAATGGGGGTAAGTGGCAATGAGGCAGATTGCTGGTCTATTCAAGTTTTTGCACTTGCCAAACAGGGAGCTGCTGCTGCATTATTGGGGTTTGTGTAGTGTAACCCAGTGGCTCTGAACCTCGGTCCTCAAGTACCCCCAACAGTTCATGTTTTCCAGGTCACCTAGCAGTTGAACAGGTGTATTCATTACTCACCAACACATTTTAAAAGAGCCACAGGTGGAGCAAATTATTTCACTTGCAATCCTGTGAGGAGACCTGGAAAACATGAACTGTTGGGGGTACTTCAGGACCGCGGTTGAGAACCACTGGTGTAACCGACGCCTAATCGCTGATTGCCCATATAATAAATTGTTTACAGCACAGGCTGGAGTGAGCTGTAATCATTAGACGCTTATGCTGCCATTTTAAAATTCCAGCCAAACACTGGATATTTTCACCGATTCTTTACATTGCACTAGTCCCCAAGTTAATCTGCTGGGTCCTAGGTTTTGATTCAGCGTTTTGGTCAGGTATGGGAGTATGCTTCAGTAGGGGGGGATGAGGGACTTCATACATGGGGGGGGGGGGGGGGGTATTGGTATATAATTGTGTGGGTGGTGGTGTTATAGGTTGTTGCATAGAATAAAGGCAGTCTCATAAGCGTACCTTGCACCATAACGTGCACGCTGAGTAATTTGCACAGGGCTGTGTTCTCAGGGATGGTGTGTTGCTGCGGCTGCGATGGTTATCCCTGGTTCTCCGATAGCAGATCTTACTTGTTATTGGATGACCAGAAGGAAGTCTGGGTAGTTGAGGGGGAGAGGAATCAGTCTGCTCATTTACATTTTCTTATTTATCCTCCCAATGTTGCAAAAGAACCCTGGTCCTGAAACAGCTGGGAAACACAGTAGAATGTTGTATCTGATAAAGGGGAACATTTAGTAAGCAGTGATAAGAGCGGAGAAGTGAGCCAGTGGAGAAGTTTCCCCATCAACCAATCAGCAGCTCTGTATCATTTTATACAGTAGTATGCAAATGATAGATGTTACTTTAGTGCTGATTGGTTGCCATGGGCACTTCTCCACTGGCTCACTACTCCGCTCTTATCACTGCTTAGTAAATGTCCCCCAAAGTCATGGCTTGGGTGGCCTTCCTATAATGTGCATTCATCACATCAAAGGGTTTAATTGGAGCGGGTCTTTAGGCAGTGCAGCTCTCCAATAGAACATGTATAAACCATTCCACCATGCTGCTTTATTTTACATGCACCATGGCACATACAATAGCAATATCACCAAAGATAAAAGGATGGTCCTTACTGGTCCTCTCTCTTTAAATGTTCTTCATGTGCATAGTAAACTTTAACAGTGCAATTGTTCTAGACAGAGGAGAAATCCTACAACCTCAAGTCACTGTTATCTCTAGTTTGTAAATCTAGCAACGAGGCTCAGTTGATCTGCGACACACTATTGACCTGGTACCCTGGCTTATCAAGGTTGAGTACAAGCCAAGGACCATATCCCATCTGTCAGCCTTGTTGGCCATCTCCTTGGCTAGTTGTGAGAAGTTCTAGAAATTGGAAACCTTTAGGCCAGTATAATATTTGATGGAGAGGAGTTCATGGCTTTATTGTGGTGGAGTGGATGTACTCTCGGTGTGACAATGGTAAGTTGGAAAAAAAATTAGTAGAAAGCGAGAACTGTGAAACAAAATGTTAGGAATGGAGCAGGAATAGAATGTATACCATAGTGATGAGGCACACATTTGGTGGCTGACCTCCCAAAAGATCTGACACAGGTTATCTTCTAGGTAAACCTAAATGTTCTTCTAGGACAGGGGTGGGGTTTTCTACCAAGGGCCATTTGGATATTTATAAAATCCTTCGGGGGCCATACAAAAATTATCAACTTTAAAATGAGCCGGCCCTTAGTCAATAGTTATGCCCCCAGTAGATATACCCCCAGTCAGTTGTTATGCCCCAGTAGATATGCCCCCAGTAAGTATGCCCCCAGTCAATTGTTATGCCCCATTAGATATGACCAGTCACTTGTTATGCCCCCAGTCAGTTGTTATGCCCCCAGTCACTTGTTATGCCCCATTAGATATGCCACCTGTCAGTTATTATGCCCCATTAGATATGCCCCCTAGTAGCGACGCTTACACACACACATTAAAAGAAATAAAAACCACAATACTCACCAGCCCCGCTCCTGCTTCCGGACCGTTGCCCTCCGCCTGGCCGCTCGCTCCTCAGAAATACGGGAGAGAAGTCATGACATCTCTCCCATAACACAGCACAGCAGTACACGCACACTGCCAGAGCCAGAAGCCGGAGCTTACCGGATCTTACTGAGGCCACTAGTAACAAAATCTCAGCGGGCGCCCGGCTCGGTGAGCCTGGCCGGGCCAGATCAAGTGGTTCTGCGGGCCTTATATGGCCCACGGGCCTGAGGTTCCCCACCCTTGTTCTAGGAGGTAAACCAAATGCTGATAGGACGGGTCATTTCACAGCTGACGACGTACAAGATACAACCATGCCTGCTGTAGTTGATGGCAAGGGACCCAAAAACACTACCTATCTTCTAAGATACTGCTGCAGTCCATAAACAGTATAAGGGCCGAAGCGGACTATGCTACTGGCCTGCTTCTTACCTGTATGAGCGAGAGTGACTTGCCGGCTCTCTCTTGAATCCAAAGACTTCTACTACTGTACATGTGGTGGACTTGGGGTAATAATAATAATACACATGGGTGGACGATGCGCCCTTTTAGCTTGACAAAATGACACATCAATCTATAGCTCCAAGTTCTTAGCAGTCTGAACTGATGTATGCATATGGTCCTCAATCAGAAACTGGAATGAGTCCATTACATCCAGCTACACATTCACATATGGCAGCGCAATGTGCTCTCCTGGACTCAGTGGCCCCCAGGACGTGACACCAGGTAAGAGAGGCTCATATCCGCTATGACACGAATGCCAAATGTATATATCGGAGACCAATGATACTAGAGACACTACAGAAAACCAATAAGTAGAACAGGACTTGCCTATATATTCAGTATAAGAAACAAATCAAGAAGGGGTCCAGCTGCCCCAAGTGTGGATAGGAACCTGATGGCTCAGGCTCCTGTACCCTACCCTCTCATGTGTGCACTCCAGGGGACAACAGGGAGGGGCTCAGGCTCCTGTACCACGTCCCCTCATGTGTGCACTCCAGGGGACAACAGGGAGGGGCTCAGGCTCCTGTACCACGTCCCCTCATGTGTGCACTCCAGGGGACAACAGGGAGGGGCTCAGGCTCCTGTACCACGTCCCCTCATGTGTGCACTCCAGGGGACAACAGGGAGGGGCTCAGGCTCCTGTACCATACCCTCTCATGTGTGCACTCCAGGGGACAACAGGGAGGGGCTCAGGCTCCTGTACCACGTCCCCTCATGTGTGCACTCCAGGGGACAACAGGGAGGGGCTCAGGCTCCTGTACCACGTCCCCTCATGTGTGCACTTCAGGGGACAACAAGGAGGGGCTCAGGCTCCTGTACCACGTCCCCTCATGTGTGCACTCCAGGGGACAACAGGGAGGGGCTCAGGCTCCTGTACCACATCCCCTCATGTGTGCACTCCAGAGGACAACAGGGAGGGGCTCAGGCTCCTGTACCACGCCCCCTCATGTGTGCACTTCAGGGGACAACAGGGAGGGGCTCAGGCTCCTGTACCGCGCAGCAGAGGACAACAGGGAGGGGCTCAGGCTCCTGTACCACGCCCCCTCATGTGTGCACTCCAGAGGACAACAGGGAGGGGCTCAGGCTCCTGTACCACGCCCCCTTATGTGTGCACTCCAGAGGACAACAGGGAGGGGCTCAGGCTCCTGTACCACGCCCCCTTATGTGTGCACTCCAGAGGACAACAGAGAGGGGCTCAGGCTCCTGTACCACGCCCCCTTATGTGTGCACTCCAGAGGACAACAGGGAGGGGCTCAGGCTCCTGTACCACGCCCCCTTATGTGTGCACTCCAGAGGACAACAGGGAGGGGCTCAGGCTCCTGTACCACGCCCCCTTATGTGTGCACTCCAGAGGACAACAGAGAGGGGCTCAGGCTCCTGTACCACGCCCCCTTATGTGTGCACTCCAGAGGACAACATGGAGGGGTTCAGGCTCCTGTACCACGCCCCCTTATGTGTGCACTCCAGAGGACAACATGGAGGGGTTCAGGCTCCTGTACCACGTCCCCTCATGTGTGCACTCCAGAGGACAACAGGGAGGGGCTCAGGCTCCTATACCACGCCCCCTCATGTGTGCACTCCAGAGGACAACAGGGAGGGGCTCAGGCTCCTGTACCACGCCCCCTCATGTGTGCGCACCAGAGGACAACAGGGAGGGGCTCAGGCTCCTGTACCACGCCCCCTCATGTGTGCACTCCAGGGGACAACAGGGAGGGGCTCAGGCTCCTGTACCACGCCCCCTCATGTGTGCACTCCAGAGGACAACAGGGAGGGGCTCAGGCTCCTGTACCACGCCCCCTTATGTGTGCACTCCAGAGGACAACAGGGAGGGGCTCAGGCTCCTGTACCACGCCCCCTCATGTGTGTGTCCCCCACCAGAGGACAACAGAGAGGGGCTCAGGCTCCTGTACCACGCCCCCTTATGTGTGCACTCCAGAGGACAACAGAGAGGGGCTCAGGCTCCTGTACCACGCCCCCTTATGTGTGCACTCCAGAGGACAACATGGAGGGGTTCAGGCTCCTGTACCACACCCCCTCATGTGTGTGCGCCCACCAGAGGACAACAGGGAGGGCCTCAGACTTTTCACAAGAGCAGAAAGTACAAACCTTCTTGTTCCCAATTGTAGGCTACTAATATCTCTGGATTCCCTGTAAGACAATACTCTCACTCACACCCGCTGATAATTTCCAGCTGTTACTCAGCCGTTTAATAGATACACTCCCCAAAATTAACATTTGACATTTTCTTTCTAAAAACTGAAATGAAGATCTTGGGAACCACTGCATAAGACACTCTGCGGGACAACTGTGCGGCCATTGTCATACTCCTCTGTTAGTCCAGACCAGAGTTTTACTAGTGGTCCATAGTCCAAACTGAAAATCCCCGGACTAAGGCAATAAAAAAAAAAATGTTTATGCCTGAAGGTCATCACCGGTCTCAGGTCTGTGAAATAAAAATAAGGGCACATAGCATGGTATCCCGGTAGAGTCAGCGCCTACGTACTGCAGGCTTCCTTGTTAGAAGAAGTTAAAGCAGAAGGGCTCCTGGGATGATTTGAAAGAGAGTCCTTCTTGATTGGCTGTTCCGGGTACGGTTGGCAGATCAGGTGATCCCTGGGAATCTGCAGAACCACGATCGCTCTGTCCAATAACACTGGAAAATTTATGGTCGCTCTTCCGGAAAACCTTGCTCCTGTTTCGTCTGGTTGTTGCCGTCACCTCGCTCATCCGCGCAGATTTAGCAGCTGCAAACAAGCAAGGCACTGAATGAGTTAGGTGTACCCATCACCTACATATCACCAGTCACTATCTGGGCAGCTGAATCAATAGTTACCTTTACTGGGCTTATGCGGAGTTCCTTTTTACACTTATAGAAATCAAAGCAAGCTATACAAAAGGTCGTTGTGTCCTAGCGTTAACCCATGGCAGTCTGAGCGAGTGCAGTCGCAGAGACGTACATTCGCTATTGACCAGCTTTCTCACTCAATGAAGCGGCAGCGCATTTCCCAGCACCGCAGGGACCGTGTGAGCATACAGGCGTGCCACCTAGTTTTATACGTCAAGCCACAGGCACTGTACACGAGAATGACCTAGATATCGTATTCATATAAAAGGTGTTGTAAATGTGCACGACTCACCAGCCTGCATCAGCTTCAACTGCGCCAGTCTCTCCTCTTCCATTTTGCGTCGGTAATCGCCAAATATTGATCGCATCACTTGGCGTTTCTTTACCAATAGGACTTTCTCGCTCTGCAAGGTCTTGATGGCGCGCAAAGCTTCCTCCACTGCACGAGAGAGAGAGATTTAAAAACACGAGACCAGAACAAATCAGAAAACTAAAAGCCACATGTTACTCACTACTCAGACAGGAGATCTGCTGTATTTTCCCTGAGCTGCAGCCAATTATATTCAGTGACGCTACTTATGGTTCTGCCATACAGTGAAATCCATTACAGCTCTACTAAGTGGGGGATTGTTCCACGTAGCTGTATATACAATATCTATTACCACTATGAGGTTTAGCCAGCAAGAAGGAGCCACAGGCGAGTCTGCCCTTATTTTTACAACAGCAATCATTTAAAAAGCAAAACCAACCCAGGCGACTGCATCTGCAGGCTAGAACATAAGCCGCTATAAAGCCTATAGCTTTCACAAATAAACACTTCAAAGCTAGGTTTTATGCATTTACAAACTAGCTTTTTTCTATTAGACTGTAGTCAAAACCACAATAATGCAAATCTTGCCTCCTCCTGTGATTTGCATATATTATTACCGGTGAGTGAGGAAGAGGAGGGTAACAGCAAATGGAAAACATGTCAAGTGCGAAGAGTGAAAATAATTAGTCATCCCCAGTGTCAGCGATTCAGATATAGCACCCACCAACCAGAAACATTCTACCTGCCACCCAGTAACACCCATTCAGTCACAAGTTATATGTGACTGAGTGTCGTAAGATTGTAAATGACTGCTAAGTGCTCTATGTTGCGTATGCAGGCTGCAACACATGCGCAGTTTGTGCAAAAAAAACAAACCCTTGAGATCTGTCCACAGCACTGAGATACAGATCAGAGTGCGCTAGAAGCACCAAAGCAGAGAGCGACACCCCAGGCAGGAAAAAGGAACTGCACGGCTTGTGACAGGTGCAGGTTGCTAGAATGAGCACTAAATCAGGCCTTTATTCCTAAATTCCAGCCCATCATTAAGAAAAAAAGGACACATTGTTCCTCAACAAGACATACCACAAAGACTAGACCCATCTGTGTACAAGCGAGACTCACCCTGCTTTGGGGTGGATTTCTGCCGCTGTATTGCGATTCTAAGCTGCTCCACGCACCAGTCCACCTCTCTCCACAGCTCATCTGCCCCCGGCTGTGATACACAAGTAATCCAATATTCATTTGTAACAAAATAAATATGAAGTAAGGGGAATCATTGTCTATTAGTAGAACACCGCGACACTTCTCTGCAGAAGTGACTAAACACAAAATTAATTCAGTAAAATACATATAAATATAACAATTAAAATCCACAGAAGGGTTCAAATTTATCCACTACGGAGAAATAAACTTCAAGTCACAAATATAAGTTACAAACCACCAATAATTATACTTCCTGGTAACCTATTCATCAATGGATATCTTCCTTAATAGAAAAAATTCATGATTGGACATTAGATATGCCAATCAAACCTTGTGGCCAATGAAAGAGACTGACTGGGTATTTAGCTCCCTCAGACCCGACAATCGGGTTTCCTATGATTAAGCTTATGCGAAACGGTCGTTAGGAAGACAGTTCACACGGCAGTGTGTCTGTCATTTAGTTTTTTTAATTGTTTAGTCACTGCATTTAATGTATCCTATATTTTAAATAATGTACTACATGTTGTAGAGCGTGACACTGATCTGCAGCTTACTACACAGCCGCAGCCATATCGGGACACACACCCGGCGGCTCTGTATTGCCGGACGCTGCTAGCAGCGTGTGAGCCCTGGGAGATAGCAGGCGGCGGCTGCACGCTGTAAGAGACCGCGGCTTTAACAAGCCGTGCCTTAGATGGCTCCGTACTGACGGTGATTACACCGTACAAAACCTGGGAGTTGGGTAGCTACGGGAGACGGATGCATACTGAGACGCGCTGCATCCGTTACTGACACATTCCTTTTCATTTGCTAAATACCAGTTACTGTGTGAGACAGACGTTTACCATCCTAAATAGGAAAGAGATTTAGATCCTTGATTGCAGGGGTGGATGTGTAGATACAAGCCACGACCAGCAGGTAAAAGCGGGGATACGTTGCAGTAGGACAGTATACCTCTTTGCTCTCCTCATTATATATTGATAAACTGTATTGCAGCAATACACTGCACACAACCTGGGAACTGGGAGCCACGGGAGATGGGTACATGTTGAGATGCGTGGCATCCTTATACCAACATATATGTACCCACTATTACCAGGAACAGCACAAACATTATGAAAAGCATTAACAAAGACAGGGTATAAGTGTCACATATAGGTAGCCGCCACCTCTCTTTATTGTCGGTATATTATTAACTGCAAGAGCTCATCTCGACTGTCAAATACAAGTTACTGTGTGAGATACACGTTTTTTATCTTGAATAAGAATGATATTTAGATCTCTGATTACATGTGTGGGGGTGTAGATATAAGCCACGACCAGCAGGTATAAGCTGGGATATGTGGCAGTAGGACAGTACATTATATTTGCTCTCATTATATATTGCTAAAACGCACTGTAGAAATACACTGCCACCATATTTTTCCATTTGGCGAGATTTAAAAATAAGGTGCGACTGTGGATACACACCCTCATAACATATGTTTGTCATATATTTCTAACTGGAATACAATAGGATGTGTCTGTGCGCTTCAGTGACTCCAAATACAGTGATGAAAAGTGAGTATTTGCCTTTACTAAAAACCAAGAGACTTGTTAAATTCTATTCTTTTACTAGAAACAAATCACATAACACTTAAATAAATACATTTGTTAAAACATACAATAAAATGTATCAGCTCAATTAGTAGTATATTTCAACCGGAATGCATTCCTTATTTAATAGAATATTATAATGTAAAGCCGCTTTAACTTAATTGATTAAACCTGTAATTCTTACAAAGGTAACCAATTAGTAAGAAACATTGATCATCTGTTTAGTTTGCCGTTAGTGCCACATTTTTCTCATCACTATATGCCAGTTTATAAATATATAGATGATAATATAAAGGTCTCCACTTAACCTGTCACTGGCGTCCCAGTGCAGGATTAGTCCTTCCTGATGTGTTTTGCCCGATCAAACGGGGTTATAAATTACCCTTTCCTGGGAATGTCCTCCGTTTAAGCACTATAGCACAAGTGCAAGGATTGGTTTTAAGGTAAATACCTTTTGGAGTTCCCGGCTGATGGGCAGCGTTTACAAGCACACAGTCCGCGGTAGTGGAGACTTTGACAAGTTGTCGGCGCTGCACTAAGCAGCGTTCAGGGAGCCACAGTAGCAATGAGCCGTAGGTGTAAGTGTCCTCAATGTATAATGCACACTGTAAGCGGCAGCCAAATGGCACAGAGGATGCGGCACGAAACCGGCACGCGTTTCGTCCTGTCAATTCTCGGGACTTCCTCATGTCTTGAGGAAGTCCCGAGAATTGACTGGACGAAACGCGTTGACGTTATCACCCGTTTTCAACCGCTGCATGTGTGACTGTGTCTTTGGCCGCTCTCGCCGCTCCTGCCGTCTCAGCTGTGCCGGTTTCCTGCCGCTCACCTGTGCCGCATCCTCTGTGCCATTTGGCTGCTGCTCACAGTGTGCATTATACACTGAGGACACTTACACCTACGGCTCATTGCTACTGTGGCTCCCTGAACGCTGCTTAGTGCAGCGCCGACAACTTGTCAAAGTCTCCACTACCGCGGACTGTGTGCTTGTAAACGCTGCCCATCAGCCGGGAACTCCAAAAGGTATTTACCTTAAAACCAATCCTTGCACTTGTGCTATAGTGCTTAAACGGAGGACATTCCCAGGAAAGGGTAATTTATAACCCCGTTTGATCGGGCAAAACACATCAGGAAGGACTAATCCTGCACTGGGACGCCAGTGACAGGTTAAGTGGAGACCTTTATATTATCATCTATATATTTATAAACTGGCATATAGTGATGAGAAAAATGTGGCACTAACGGCAAACTAAACAGATGATCAATGTTTCTTACTAATTGGTTACCTTTGTAAGAATTACAGGTTTAATCAATTAAGTTAAAGCGGCTTTACATTATAATATTCTATTAAATAAGGAATGCATTCCGGTTGAAATATACTACTAATTGAGCTGATACATTTTATTGTATGTTTTAACAAATGTATTTATTTAAGTGTTATGTGATTTGTTTCTAGTAAAAGAATAGAATTTAACAAGTCTCTTGGTTTTTAGTAAAGGCAAATACTCACTTTTCATCACTGTATTTGGAGTCACTGAAGCGCACAGACACATCCTATTGTATTCCAGTGTGTTTTCCAGGCTCTTGCAAAGCTCTAGTTTGTGCAGCTAGTGTCCACCTAATACAAGTGAATTAATTTAACATAGCATTTTGCGCCTGGGATTTGGGTGTCAAGCACATCCACTTGTTGTTTTTTATATATTTCTAACTGACATAACCTTTCAGATAAAGCGTGGATATGGGAATATAAGCCACGATCAGTAGACATAACATACATTTCAAATAGCATATTGTCGTCATACAGTATATTTTGAACCGGCAAGATTCCTTAATTGACAGGGAACAGCTGCTATTTAGAATCACTATTTATTGTTTTTTATTTATATAAGGGGGCTACAAAGGACACACTGAGATAGACATCCACAATAAGTAGGACAAATGACACGTACCAGACAGGACATGACATTGTCTTATCATTGTATATAGAATATATTCTTGGAGACAGTGGTGCGCACACTGCCAAGATTGAGAGAGACTGTCAATTAAGAAAGACAATCTGGTCCTAAACAGTGGAATTAGCTACCTCACAGAAGTTACACTAAAAGGATACCATTGTTTCCATTAGGATATTAAGGAGAAGAATATTGCAACAAATTTGGATACATTCTGAACACTTGAGAGAGTGAAGAATTAAAAGATTGCAGTGACTGAAGTTTTACCTCACATTTGTTTATTATTTTTTCACTTGCACAATATTTTCGCAGATGTTTTAAAATAACAAATAAAAGCTATATTTTAACATTAGTGGTCAAATATCACTTGTTGATATTGGACTTTAAGAATAGTGTCATAAAGTCCGAGTGTGCACATAATAGGGAATACTTCCTTTTCTTGGTGTTTACACGAAGTGACGGAACACTGCTGGAGCAATGCTTTGTAGGAATAAAACCATCCTGTACCATTCTGTTTGGCTTTATGTACTACACACACCGCTGCAGTAAGGTGTACTTAGGTAACAACTTAGAGCAGGGCAGAAGCTAAATCCTAGTGGGCAAAGGGACCTGTGACGTCAGGGGGCGGAGCAAGGATGGCAGGATACGACTTTCAGTATCCACGCCACCAACTATTACCTTTAGTAATCAGGTGGCGAGCGAAGCGAACCACCGTGCCCGAAGCGAGAGAAATTTCTGGACCCTTTGCCGAAGTTGCTCCTCCCCTTCTCTTGCGTGTCACGTGGGTCAAATGTCCCTTAGCACACTGGGAAATAGACACAACCCTTAGAGCAGTGGTTCTCAACCTCGGTCCTCAAGTACCCCCAACAGTTCATGTTTTCCAGGTCACCTAGCAGTTGAACAGGTGTATTCATTACTCACTGACACATTTTAAAAGACCCACAGGTGGAGCAAATTATTTCACTTGCAATCCTGTGAGGAGACCTGGAAAACATGAACTGTTGAGGGTACTTGAGGACAGATGTTGAGAACCACTTGCTTAGAGAACAACTTGATCCAAGAGTGACAATGTAATTGTGGTTTCTAACAATAGTCACAAACATAAGGAAATAAAAAACAAACAAAAACAGTCAGTCAAGTGACTACAATACTTCAAAATCAAAGATGTGCATAAAGGACAAGGACTCAGAAATGGTGGTGGTAAGATGGGGCGGAGGTTGTCATAGGCACTTTTGATAGCAATTTATAGAAACAAGGCCATCTACTGGATAGACCTTTCCAAGTAGAGACAGTGACTTTTATTCCCAGCATTCTACAACGCTCCTCGTTCTCCGAGCTGGACCAAGTTTATACCCTGCGGCCGCTGCTGTAGACGCAAGTTCACATTTAAATGACATAGTTGAATGTTTCTGATAAGCAATAGTACATATATTGCTGGGAGGTGGTGATCACAGATGGTAACTGCGCAAACCAATAGCAACAAGACTCATTTTTATAGAACACTTTAGAAAATGAAAGCAAATGTCTGTGTTAGCCGGACAATGGGAACAGTAGACAAGTCTCCAGGTGGCTGATGATGCAACAATTCATCGTGAGCCCACCACCCACTTTACAATGCCAGTAATCACTTCATTATCTAGCAGGGACAGGGGTCGCTCAATGACGCAAGAGCGGCATCACACGCCAGATTCCCCTACCCCCCCACCCCCATCACCAGCCCCCCTCCTGGAGGGAGAAGCCCAAAGGCAAGCACTATGCTGCAGCATGCTGTTTGATCTGTCTTCCTGCTTTGTTGCCTGAATGGTCTGTGGCTGTAACTACAAAACACCTTCTTTATTCAAAATTTATTTTTGAGCTAAGAAGAAACCCTGAAACCTACAGTTAGATTGGTTGTTACAAGTTACAGAACCTGTGTGCACCAGTTCCCATTAGTATCCGTCCCCCTGCCCCCCCCCCCCCAGTGTGCGGTCCTACCTGAGGGTCTTCCTTAGGAGAGGACGACGTCCCAACATCTCCTCCGCGTTCCTCTGCCTTCTGAGTCTGCCTACTTGGGTTCTTTGACTTTTTCTTCTTCTTTTTCTTTGCAGAATTTGAAGCATTTTTTCCATTGGCTTCTGGATTTAGAGTCTGATTAGCAGCCCCTTCTGGGACACTACATGTACCTTCTAGACTTTCTGTGGCTGCAGCAGCTGTATGGTTAATGCTTGGCTGGTCACCGCAAATGTCTGGTGTAGACACGTGACCCTCAGAGCTCAGTGATGGGGACCTGGCATCCTCTGGGATCTGGAAGTTAAAGGTGAACCCGGATCCCTCACCGGTGCACAAACCAATGCCTTGTCCACTAATCTTTAGGTCTTCGACTTCTTTGATCTGCTTGTCCTCTGCATCCCCAGATCCAGCCTCCTGGCTCTCATCTATTTGTTCTGGAGAGAAATTGAAGCTAAAACTGCTGTTAGAAGATGTGAACCAGTGCACAGGAGTGTCCTGCGTGTCCCTAGAACACTTCCTGTAGGCCACACTGTGAGACTCTGGACTGGCCACTTCCTGAATCTGGCTTTCTGAAGAATCATTGGCTGAAAGGAAAGGACATGGATAAGTAACTGGCTGGATAACAGGGTACAGCGAGTAGTGGTCAATGGGAAGTCCTCAAGCTGGACCCCAGTAGTCAGCTGAATACCACAAGGGTCCGTACTCGGGCCACTACTGTTCAACATATTTATTAATGACCTAGGAATAGGCCTGGAAAGCACAGTGTCAATCTTTGCAGAGGATACTAAACTGTGTAAGATAATTAATTCGGAAATAGATGTGGCGTCTCTACAGAATGATCTATCTAAACTTGAAATCTGGGCGTCTAAATGGAGAATGAGGTTCAATATAGAAAAATGCAAGGTTATGCATTTCGGGACTAAAAACAAACTTGCATCTTACATATTAAACCGGGAAAGTCTAGGGGTAACAGTTTTGGAAAAGGATTTGGGGGTACTCATTGATTATAGGCTTAATAACCGTACACAATGTCAAAGCGCAGTAAAGAAGGCAAGTAAGGTGCTAGCGTGCATAAAAAGGGGAATTGAGACAAGGGACGAGGATGTAATTCTGCTGCTGTACAAGTCATTGGTACGTCCGCACCTGGAATATTGTGTTCAGTTTTGGGCACCACTGTATAAAAAAGATATCAGTGATCTCGAAAGGGTTCAAAGGCGAGCTACTAAATTGATTAAAGGGCTAGAGGGACTGGATTACGAGGAAAGGCTTACTAGGTTGAATATGTATACACTGGAAAAGAGGCGTCTAAGAGGAGACATTAATGTCTTCAAATATGTAAAGGGGCATTATAAAGAGTTATCAGAGGATTTATTAAAATAACTCTGTTTAGGACACGTGGGCACTCGCTGCGGCTGGAGGAGAGAAAATTCCGTACGCAACAAAGGAAAGGGTTCTTCACTGTTAGGGCAATAAGGATTTGGAATTCCCTGCCAGGGAAGGTGGTAATGGCGGACTCTGTAAATGCATTTAAAAAAGGATTGATTATATTTCTGATTGAAAATTATATCCAAGGTTATAACATTTTAAATATGGACGTTGTTAATCCGGGTGTAACATGATTTATAGTTGTTAACTAGTCATAAAACATTACTTCAGCGGGTATATTATAATCAACTCAACTTAATACAGGTTGAACACGATGGGCATTTTGCCTCTATTCAACCTCAATTACTATGTGTGTACTTGATCAAATATGTGCAAAACTGCATTTACGGAAACTGTCGCACAACAATGAGATGCTGTAACCGTAGAGACCAACCACTTCTTTTAAGATAACTTCTAAAACTTTTGATTATTAATTACGACCCCTGTCCAACGTAGGCAATTGTCCTAAAGGTCTGCAAAACCGCACAAAGCATTGCATTATACTGCGGATTTAATAGGAAATCTATTTTCATTTACGCAGAACCCAAGTCGAGCTCAGTGCAATTACACATGCACAATTCCCTTATAGAACAGAATAGGCACTGTATATTTCTTGCAAGATGCTACAGGATTGCAAACGGATTGGCGCAATGTCAAGCAGAAATAGACGGCTAAGATGCGCACCTGATTCCACTTGTGCCTGTCTCTCCTCTGCCATTTTAGCCCGATAGTTTCCAAACACTTGGTTCATCACCTGCCTCTTCTTCACGAATGGCGCCTTCCGCGAACGCAGGACCCGCAGTATCCACTGACTGTCTGAAACTGCGGGATCAGTACAGTTAAGAACTTTTTTTTTTTCCTACCCCCCTACTATAAAATATCACATCGACAATTCTAAAAAAATATTAACGTGTACCAGCCAGTGGTGGCAGTTCTTTTGCAAACATTAATATTTATGAGAATACAGCCAATAAAAATTCACTAAGAATTGGGCTCCTCCCAACGTCTTAGTGAGCCAACAGGCTGCATTCTCATGAATATTAATTCTGCGTCAATACATCTACTACCCTACTGTAAACCCATAAGGGGTCAGGTGGATTAATGAAACGCAGCCACATAAGACAGACCATTATAATCATTAATGACAAGTGAGGAGACTTCCCCAGGCTCCAATTACATTGCACCAGGTAGTCAGACCCCCTGCACGGTCACACACACACCTTGATTTGGGGTAGGATTGCGGCGCAGGAGCCCAGTTTCCAGCTGACGGATGCACCAGTCCAACTCCTCCTCAAACGTCCCTTGCGGAGCCTGGGAATGTGCACAGTCCAGTATGTACAAGATGCATTTACTGTGTATATTTCAGCGTAGCCCGAGAGGGCATCATAAGGGGCCAGGTACAGGTGGCAGGATCAGATTAATGCAAGAGAAAGTATTATCTATACCAGATAATGAACACTGTAAGAATGAATATAGCAGCGGCATGTGGCTTATTATAGCTGGCGTAACTCACCTGCTCCATGTCTGTGCAAAACTATTACTTGAAGATCACCCCAAAGTGACCCCCATAGCAATCTAGCAATGCTGGGCGAGCAAGCGTACCTAAAGCATAGAGAAAATACATAATGAACATATATATATATATATATATATATATATATATATACATACACACACACACATATATATATATACACGCATACACATATATATATATATATACACACAAACACCATAATCAAACTTCAGAACTTGTCTTTGGTCTATAAGCAGAAGTAGACAAGCCTTGTGTCTCTTCAGCTGCTAGTGGAACTACAAGTGCCAGCATGCCCAGGTAGTTCCTCAGCGGCTGGAGAGACTTTAATAATAGCATAGCCAGGATAATAACTACATACACACTGGAGTCCCTGTGACTACGGATAATCCCAATACACACAGGCAATAGCGAGTTGTAAGCGTGTACCTTACACTGCTGCACGCATGGCTTCCTGTCAGTCCATGCGTGACTTCACTCCCCCTCAGGTCCGCTCACTTACATCCCCGTGTGGAAACAGAGGCTGCTACAAAACAGTCCGGGAACAGACTGGTCCTATCTGTCAATACATATAACACAGAACCCCTGCCATAATACTGATTCCTTGTCATGGGCTGGCCTGGCTGTTGTTGTGACGTTATATTGTAGTCGGTGCTGCCTGCAGGATGGGACTGACTCACACTGAGCTAGTCTTGTCTTAATGTGAGGGTTACAGAGGGGGAGGGGCATCGACACCCAGCTTTATACTGTGTATGGTCAAGCTATTAAGGACATATACAACCACACTAGAGCACATACATCCTGCTGCTGCTGCCTCAGAGTCATGCAGCTACTTTTTTACTGTCACAGTGTCTCATCTTTGTTTAAGCAGCAGTTAAACAGTCGTCATCATTGTCAGTGCACAATTGCCCCAGCCTGGGAATGGACATTGGAAGCCCAGCATCAAATGGTTGCCGGACTTCCGACATCCAGCGATGCGATGACTATTAGCCACTTATAGTACCTCAGTCAATTTGATTTAACCATCTGTGCTGAGCCATGGATATCATTAAAACCTGGAACGTTGGGGAGCCTTGAGGATCGCGTTTGGGAACCTCTGCATTTGATGGTATAACATTCAGCGTTTCGCCCATGTGAACATTAACTGGGCTGCTGACACCATTTACGGATATCCGCAGCTTTATAGAAGCTGACAGCTGTAGGATGGCTGCAACCACCAAATACCCGCAATTTGATAGGAAAAGTAATCCATCGAATCGGGAACATTGATAGTTGCTAACCATCGGCTTCCGCTACACATCCCTACACCAGCCCTGTCCTTGGTGCAAGAGAACCACTTGCGTTCACACAACCCAGCTCATCATTCCATCTACATGCCGGCACTTAGCATGGCCTACATGCCAAAGCTGCATTACCACCCAGTTATACCACTGTTACGCTAAAATGCCACGTCGCACCCAGGATTTTGTACACGGGTCTAACCTGGGTGCGACGGCTGAGACTCCTTTCAGAGTGGCGGCTGGACCCGGCTTATTGCAGGATTGGTGATGTCACCGCACACATGACCAGTGCCTGCGACTGGAAATGAGATCATTTCCCAGCGCCGGCTCTACCAATGCTGTAAACGGGTGTAGGGTCGCATCAACCTGGCTTTCCCACTCACTGTACCCAGGTCCTTCCCAGTACCAACTCTGCAAGCTAGCCGGATTGAATTTTCGGGTCACTGGACCCAGGTTAACCCTTTTCTACTGAGCTGCTCCTGTGTTATCACGGCAATAACTAGGGTTTTAAGCAGCAGTGTAAAAATAAGAATTTACTCACCGGTAATTCTATTTCTCGTAGTCCGTAGTGAATGCTGGGACTCCGTAAGGACCATGGGGAATAGCGGCTCCGCAGGAGACTGGGCACAACTAAAAGAAAGCTTTAGACTACTGGTGTGCACTGGCTCCTCCCCCTATGACCCTCCTCCAGACCTCAGTTAGGATACTGTGCCCGGAAGAGCTGACACAAATAGGAAGGATTTTGAATCCCGGGTAAGACCCATACCAGCCACACCAATCACACCGTATAACTTGTGATACTATACCCAGTTAACAGTATGAAATATAACTGAGCCTCTCAACAGATGGCTCAACAATAACCCTTTAGTTAAACAATAACTATATACAAGTATTGCAGACAATCCGCACTTGGGATGGGCGCACAGCATCCACTACGGACTACGAGAAATAGAATTACCGGTGAGTAAATTCTTATTTTCTCTGACGTCCTAAGTGGATGCTCGGACTCCGTAAGGACCATGGGGATTATACCAAAGCTCCCAAACGGGCGGGAGAGTGCGGATGACTCTGCAGCACCGAATGGGCAAACTCTAGGTCCTCCTCAGCCAGGGTGTCAAACTTGTAGAATTTAGCAAATGTGTTTGACCCCGACCAAGCAGCTGCTCGGCAAAGTTGTAGAGCCGAGACCCCTCGGGCAGCCGCCCAAGAAGAGCCCACCTTCCTCGTGGAATGGGCTTTCACTGATTTAGGATGTGGCAGTCCAGCTGCAGAATGTGCAAGCTGAATCGTACTACAGATCCAGCGAGCAATAGTCTGCTTTGAAGCAGGTGCACCCAACTTGTTGGGCGCATACAGGATAAATAGCGTGTCAGTCTTTCTGACTCCAGCTGTCCGGGAAACATAAATTTTCAGGGCCCTGACTACGTCCAACAACTTGGAAGCCTCCAAGTCTTTAGTAGCCGCAGGCACCACGATAGGTTGGATCAGATGACAGGCTGATACCACCTTAGGGAGAAATTGGGGACGAGTCCTCAATTCTGCCCTATCCATATGGAAAATCAGATAAGGGCTTTTACATGACAAAGCCGCCAATTCTGATACATGCCTGGCCGAAGCCAAGGCCAACAACATGACCACTTTCCACGTGAGATACTTAAATTCCACGGTTTTAAGTGGCTCAAACCAATGTGACTTTAGGAAATCCAACACCACGTTGAGATCCCAAGGTGCCACTGGAGGCACAAAAGGGGGCTGAATATGCAGCACTCCCTTAACAAAAGTTTGAACTTCAGGTAGTGAAGCCAGTTCTCTCTGGAAGAAAATCGATAGAGCCGAAATCTGGACCTTAATGGAACCCAATTTTAGGCCCATAGTCACCCCTGACTGTAGGAAGTGCAGGAAACGGCCCAGCTGAAATTCCTCCGTTGGGGCTTTCCTGGCCTCACACCACGCAACATATTTTCTCTGACGTCCTAGTGGATGCTGGGAACTCCGTAAGGACCATGGGGAATAGCGGCTCCGCAGGAGACTGGGCACAAAAGTAAAAGCTTTAGGACTACCTGGTGTGCACTGGCTCCTCCCCCTATGACCCTCCTCCAAGCCTCAGTTAGATTTTTGTGCCCGAACGAGAAGGGTGCATACTAGGTGGCTCTCCTGAGCTGCTTAGAGTAAAAGTTTAAATTAAGGTTTTTTTTTTCAGTGAGTCCTGCTGGCAACAGGCTCACTGCACCGAGGGACTAAGGGGAGAAGAAGCGAACTCACCTGCGTGCAGAGTGGATTGGGCTTCTTAGGCTACTGGACATTAGCTCCAGAGGGACGATCACAGGCCCAGCCATGGATGGGTCCCAGAACCGCGCCGCCGGCCCCCTTACAGAGCCAGAAGACAGGTCCGGAAAATCGTCGGCAGAAGACGTCCTGTCTTCAATAAGGTAGCGCACAGCACAGCAGCTGTGCGCCATTGCTCTCAGCACACTTCACACTCCGGTCACTGAGGGTGCAGGGCGCTGGGGGGGGGCGCCCTGAGACGCAATAAAAACACCTTAGATGGCTAAAAATACATCACATATAGCTCCTGGGCTATATGGATGCATTTAACCCCTGCCAAGTTTTCCTTAAAAAAGCGGGAGAAAGGCCGCCGAGAAGGGGGCGGAGCCTATCTCCTCAGCACACAAGCGTCATTTTCCCTCACAGCTCCGTTGGAGGAAAGCTCCCTGGCTCTCCCCTGCAGTCCTGCACTACAGAAACAGGGTAAAACAAGAGAGGGGGGGCACTAATTTGGCAGATTAATAAATACAGCAGCTATATAAGGGAAAAACACTTATATAAGGTTATCCCTGTATATATATAGCGCTCTGGTGTGTGCTGGCAAACTCACCCTCTGTCCCCCCAAAGGGCTAGTGGGGTCCTGTCCTCTATCAGAGCATTCCCTGTGTGTGTGCTGTGTGTCGGTACGTTGTGTCGACATGTATGAGGAGGAAAATGGTATGGAGGCGGAGCAATTGCCTGTAATAGTGATGTCACCCCCTAGGGAGTCGACACCTGACTGGATGGTCTTATGGAAGGAATTACGTGATAGCGTCAGCACTTTACAAAAGACTGTTGACGACATGAGACAGCCGGAAAAACAGCTAATACCTGTCCAGGCGTCTCAAACACCGTCAGGGGCTCTAAAGCGCCCGTTACCTCAGATGGTCGACACAGACCCAGACACGGACACTGACTCCAGTGTCGACGGTGAGGAAACAAACGTATTTTCCAGTAGGGCCACACATTACATGATCACGGCAATGAAGGAGGTTTTGAACATTTCTGATACTACAAGTACCACAAAAAAGGGTATTATGTGGGGTGTGAAAAAACTACCCGTAGTTTTTCCTGAATCAGATGAATTAAATGAGGTGTGTGATGAAGCGTGGGTTTCCCCCGATAAAAAACTGCTAATTTCTAAAAAATTATTGGCATTATACCCTTTCCCGCCAGAGGTTAGGGCGCGTTGGGAAACACCCCCTAGGGTAGATAAGGCGCTCACACGCTTATCAAAACAAGTGGCGTTACCGTCTCCTGATACGGCCGCCCTCAAAGAGCCAGCTGATAGGAAGCTGGAAAATATCCTAAAAAGTATATACACACATACTGGTGTTATACTGCGACCAGCAATCGCCTCAGCCTGGATGTGCAGTGCGGGGCTGGCTTGGTCGGATTCCCTGACTGAAAATATTGATACCCTGGACAGGGACAGTATATTATTGACTATAGAGCATTTAAAGGATGCATTTCTATATATGCGAGATGCACAGAGGGATATTTGCACTCTGGCATCAAGAGTAAGTGCGCTGTCCATTTCTGCCAGAAGAGGGTTATGGACGCGACAGTGGTCAGGTGATGCGGATTCCAAACGGCATATGGAAGTATTGCCGTATAAAGGGGAGGAGTTATTTGGGGTCGGTCTATCGGACCTGGTGGCCACGGCAACGGCTGGGAAATCCACCTTTTTACCCCAGGTCACCTCTCAGCAGAAAAAGACACCGTCTTTTCAGGCTCAGTCCTTTCGTCCCCATAAGGGCAAGCGGGCAAAAGGCCACTCATATCTGCCCCGGGGCAGAGGAAGGGGAAAAAGACTGCAGCAGGCAGCCTCTTCCCAGAAACAGAAGCCCTCCCCCGCTTCTGCCAAGTCCTCAGCATGACGCTGGGGCCTTACAAGCGGACTCAGGTACGGTGGGGGGTCGTCTCAAGAATTTCAGCGCGCAGTGGGCTCACTCGCAAGTGGACCCCTGGATCCTGCAGGTAGTATCTCAGGGGTACAAATTGGAATTCGAGACGTCTCCCCCTCGCCGGTTCCTGAAGTCTGCTTTGCCAACGTCTCCCTCCAACAGGGAGGCGGTATTGGAAGCCATTCACAAGCTGTATTCCCAGCAGGTGATAATCAAGGTACCCCTCCTACAACAGGGAAAGGGGTATTATTCCACGCTGTTTGTGGTACCGAAGCCGGACGGCTCGGTGAGACCTATTTTAAATCTGAAATCATTGAACACTTACATACAAAGGTTCAAATTCAAGATGGAGTCACTCAGAGCAGTGATAGCGAACCTGGAAGAAGGGGACTATATGGTGTCTCTGGACATCAAGGATGCTTACCTCCATGTCCCAATTTGCCCTTCTCACCAAGGGTACCTCAGGTTTGTGGTACAGAACTGTCACTATCAGTTTCAGACGCTGCCGTTTGGATTGTCCACGGCACCCCGGGTCTTTACCAAGGTAATGGCCGAAATGATGATTTTTCTTCGAAGAAAAGGCGTCTTAATTATCCCTTACTTGGACGATCTCCTGATAAGGGCAAGGTCCAGGGAACAGTTAGAGGTCGGAGTAGCACTACCTCAAGTAGTACTACGACAGCACGGGTGGATTCTAAATATTCCAAAATCGCAGCTGATTCCGACGACACGTCTGCTGTTCCTAGGGATGATTCTGGACACAGTCCAGAAAAAGGTGTTTCTCCCAGAGGAGAAAGCCAGGGAGTTATCCGAGCTAGTCAGGAACCTCCTAAAACCAGGCCAAGTGTCAGTGCATCAATGCACAAGGGTCCTGGGAAAAATGGTGGCTCCTTACGAAGCGATTCCATTCGGCAGATTCCACGCAAGAACTTTTCAGTGGGATCTGCTGGACAAATGGTCCGGATCGCATCTTCAGATGCATCAGCGGATAACCCTGTCTCCAAGAACAAGGGTGTCTCTCCTGTGGTGGTTGCAGAGTGCTCATCTTCTAGAGGGCCGCAGATTCGGCATTCAGGACTGGGTCCTGGTGACCACGGATGCCAGCCTGAGAGGCTGGGGAGCAGTCACACAGGGAAGAAATTTCCAGGGCTTGTGGTCAAGCATGGAAACGTCATTTCACATAAATATCCTGGAACTAAGGGCCATTTACAATGCCCTAAGTCAAGCAAGGCCTCTGCTTCAGGGTCAGCCGGTGTTGATCCAGTCGGACAACATCACGGCAGTCGCCCACGTAAACAGACAGGGCGGCACAAGAAGCAGGAGGGCAATGGCAGAAGTTGCAAGGATTCTTCGCTGGGCGGAAAATCATGTGATAGCACTGTCAGCAGTGTTCATTCCGGGAGTGGACAACTGGGAAGCAGACTTCCTCAGCAGACACGACCTCCACCCGGGGGAGTGGGGACTTCACCCAGAAGTCTTCCACATGATTGTGAACCGTTGGGAAAAACCAAAGGTGGACATGATGGCGTCCCGCCTCAACAAAAAAATAGACAGATATTGCGCCAGGTCAAGGGACCCTCAGGCAATAGCTGTGGACGCTCTGGTAACACCGTGGGTGTACCAGTCAGTGTATGTGTTCCCTCCTCTGCCTCTCATACCCAAGGTACTGAGAATCATAAGAAGGAGAGGAGTAAGGACTATACTCGTGGCTCCGGATTGGCCAAGAAGGACTTGGTACCCGGAACTTCAAGAGATGCTCACAGAGGACCCGTGGCCTCTACCTCTAAGAAAGGACCTGCTCCAGCAGGGACCCTGTCTGTTCCAAGACTTACCGCGGCTGCATTTGACGGCATGGCGGTTGAACGCCGGATCCTGAAGGAAAAAGGCATTCCGGATGAAGTCATCCCTACCCTGATCAAAGCCAGGAAGGATGTAACCGTGCAACATTATCACCGTATTTGGCGTAAATATGTTGCGTGGTGTGAGGCCAGGAAGGCCCCTACAGAGGAATTTCAACTGGGTCGTTTCCTGCATTTCCTGCAAATAGGACTGTCTATGGGCCTAAAATTAGGGTCCATTAAGGTTCAAATTTCGGCCCTGTCGATTTTCTTCCAGAAAGAACTGGCTTCAGTTCCTGAAGTTCAGACGTTTGTCAAGGGGGTACTGCATATACAGCCTCCTTTTGTGCCTCCAGTGGCACCTTGGGATCTCAATGTAGTTTTGGGGTTCCTAAAATCACATTGGTTTGAACCACTCACCACTGTGGACTTAAAATATCTCACATGGAAAGTGGTAATGCTGTTAGCCCTGGCGTCAGCCAGGCGTGTCTCAGAATTGGCGGCTTTATCCTATAAAAGCCCTTACCTAATTTTTCATACGGACAGGGCAGAATTGAGGACTCGTCCTCAATTTCTCCCTAAGGTGGTTTCAGCGTTTCACTTGAACCAGCCTATTGTGGTACCTGCGGCTACTAGGGACTTGGAGGACTCCAAGTTGCTGGACGTAGTCAGGGCCCTGAAAATATATGTTTCCAGGACGGCTGGAGTCAGAAAATCTGACTCGCTGTTTATCCTGTATGCACCCAACAAGCTGGGTGCTCCTGCTTCTAAGCAGACTATTGCTCGTTGGATTTGTAGTACAATTCAGCTTGCACATTCTGTGGCAGGCCTGCCACAGCCAAAATCTGTAAAAGCCCATTCCACAAGGAAAGTGGGCTCATCTTGGGCGGCTGCCCGAGGGGTCTCGGCTTTACAACTTTGCCGAGCAGCTACTTGGTCAGGGGCAAACACGTTTGCTAAATTCTACAAATTTGATACCCTGGCTGAGGAGGACCTGGAGTTCTCTCATTCGGTGCTGCAGAGTCATCCGCACTCTCCCGCCCGTTTGGGAGCTTTGGTATAATCCCCATGGTCCTTACGGAGTTCCCAGCATCCACTAGGACGTCAGAGAAAATAAGAATTTACTTACCGATAATCCTATTTCTCATAGTCCGTAGTGGATGCTGGGCACCCATCCCAAGTGCGGATTGTCTGCAATACTTGTACATAGTTATTGTTACAAAAATCGGGTTATTATTGTTGTGAGCCATCTTTTCAGAGGCTCCTCTGTTATCATGCTGTTAACTGGGTTCAGATCACAGGTTGTACAGTGTGATTGGTGTGGCTGGTATGAGTCTTACCCGGGATTCAAAATCCTTCCTTATTGTGTACGCTCGTCCGGGCACAGTATCCTAACTGAGGCTTGGAGGAGGGTCATAGGGGGAGGAGCCAGTGCACACCAGGTAGTCCTAAAGCTTTTACTTTTGTGCCCAGTCTCCTGCGGAGCCGCTATTCCCCATGGTCCTTACGGAGTTCCCAGCATCCACTACGGACTATGAGAAATAGAATTATCGGTAAGTAAATTCTTATTTTCGCCATATGCGGTGATAATGGTTTGCGGTTACTTCTTTCCTAGCTTTAATCAGCGTAGGAATGACTTCCTCCGGAATGCCTTTTTCCTTCAGGATCCGGTGTTCAACCGCCATGCCGTCAAACGCAGCCGCGGTAAGTCTTGGAACAGACAGGGCCCCTGCTGCAGCAGGTCCTGTCTGAGCGGCAGAGGCCATGGGTCCTCTGAGATCATTTCTTGAAGTTCCGGGTACCAAGCTCTTCTTGGCCAATCCGGAACAATGAGTATAGTTCTTACACCTCTTCTCCTTATTATCCTCAGTACCTTTGGTATGAGAGGAAGAGGAGGGAACACATAAACCGACCGGTACACCCACGGTGTCACTAGAGCGTCCACAGCTATCGCCTGCGGGTCCCTTGACCTGGCGCAATATCTTTCTAGCTTTTTGTTTAGGCGGGACGCCATCATGTCCACCTGTAGCCTTTCCCAACGGTTTACAATCAGTTGGAAGACTTCTGGATGAAGTCCCCACTCTCCCGGGTGGAGGTCGTGCCTGCTGAGGAAGTCTGCTTCCCAGTTGTCCACTCCCGGAATGAACACTGCTGACAGTGCTAACACGTGATTTTCCGCCCATCGGAGAATCCTTGTGGCTTCTGCCATCGCCGTCTTTCTTCTCGTGCCGCCCTGTCGGTTTACATGGGCGACCGCCGTGATGTTGTCTGACTGGATCAGTACCGGCTGGTTTTGAAGCAGGGGTTTTGCCTGACTTAGGGCATTGTAAATGGCCCTCAGTTCCAGAATATTTATGTGTAGGGAAGTCTCCTGACTTGACCATAGTCCCTGGAAGTTTCTTCCCTGTGTGACTGCCCCCCAGCCTCGAAGGCTGGCATCCGTGGTCACCAGGACCCAGTCCTGTATGCCGAACCTGCGGCCCTCTTGAAGATGAGCACTCTGCAGCCACCACAGCAGAGACACCCTGGTCCTTGGAGACAGGGTTATCCGCCGATGCATTTGAAGATGCGATCCGAACCACTTGTCCAACAGGTCCCACTGAAAGGTTCTTGCATGGAACCTGCCGAATGTAATTTCTTCGTAGGAAGCTACCATCTTTCCCAGGATCCGCGTGCAGTGATGCACCGACACCTGTTTTGGTTTTAGGAGGCCTCTGACTAGAGATGACAGCTCCTTGGCCTTCTCCTCCGGGAGAAACACTTTTTTCTGTTCTGTGTCCAGAACCATCCCCAGGAACAGTAGACGTGTCGTAGGGACCAGCTGTGACTTTGGAATATTTAGAATCCAGCCGTGTTGTTGTAGCACCTCCCGAGATAGTGCTACCCCGACCAACAACTGCTCCCTGGGCCTCGCCTTTATCAGGAGATCGTCCAAGTACAGGATAATTAAAACTCCCTTCTTTCGAAGGAGTATCATCATTTCGGCCATTACCTTGGTAAAGACCCTCGGAGTCGTGGATAGACCGAACGGCAACGTCTGGAATTGGTAATGACAATCCTGTACCACAAATCTGAGGTACTCCTGGTGAGGATGGTAAATGGGGACATGCAGGTAAGCATCCTTGATGTCCAGTGATACCATGTAATCCCCCTCGTCCAGGCTTGCAATAACCGCCCTGAGCGATTCCATCTTGAACTTGAATTTTTTTTATATATGTGTTCAAGGATTTCAAATTTAAAATGGGTCTCACCGAACCGTCCGGTTTCGGTACTACAAACATTGTGGAATAGTAACCCCGTCCTTGTTGAAGTAGGGGCACCTTTACTATCACCTGCTGGGAATACAGCTTGTGAATTGCCTCTATCACTGCCTCCCTGCCTGAGGGAGTTGTTGGCAAGGCAGATTTGAGGAAACGGCGGGGGGGGAGACGTCTCGAATTCCAGCTTGTACCCCTGAGATACTACTTGAAAGATCCAGGGATCCACCCGTGAGCGAGCCCACTGATCGCTGAAATTTTTGAGACGGGCCCCCACCGTACCTGGCTCCGCCTGTGGAGCCCCAGCGTCATGCGGTGGACTTAGAGGAAGCGGGGGAGGACTTTTGCTCCTGGGAACTGGCTGTATGCTGCAGCTTTTTCCCTCTACCTCTGCCTCTGGGCAGAAAGGACGCGCCTTTAACCCGCTTGCCCTTATGGGGCCGAAAGGACTGTACCTGATAATACGGTGCTTTCTTTGGCTGTGAGGGAACATGGGGTAAAAATGCAGACTTCCCAGCAGTTGCTGTGGAAACGAGGTTTGAGAGACCATCCCCGAACTCCTCACCTTTATAAGGCAAAACTTCCATGTGCCTTTTTGACTCTGCATCACCTGTCCACTGCCGAGTCCATAACCCTCTCCTGGCAGAAATGGACATTGCACTTATTTTAGATGCCAGCCGGCAAATATCCCTCTGTGCATCTCTCATGTATAAGACTGCGTCTTTAATATGCTCTATGGTTAGCAATATAGTGTCCCTGTCTAGGGTATCAATATTTTCCGACAGGGAATCTGACCACGCAGCTGCAGCACTGCACATCCATGCTGAAGCAATAGCTGGTCTCAGTATAATACCTGTGTGTGTATATACAGACTTCAGGATAGCCTCCTGCTTTCTATCAGCAGGTTCCTTTAGGGCGGCCGTATCCGGAGACGGTAGTGCCACCTTCTTTGACAAGCGTGCGAGCGCTTTATCCACCCTAGGGGATGTTTCCCAATGTGACCTATCCTCTGGCGGGAAAGGGTACGTCATTAGAAACCTTTTAGAAATTACCAGTTTCTTATCGGGGGAAGCCCACGCTTCTTCACACACTTCATTTAATTCCTCAGATGGAGGAAAAACTACTGGTAGTTTTTTTCTCTCCAAACATAATACCCTTTTTTGTGGTACCAGGGGTAACATAAGAAATGTGCAACACATTTTTCATTGCCTCAATCATGTAACGTGTGGCCCTATTGGAAGTTACATTAGTCTCCTCCTCGTCGACACTGGAGTCAGTATCCGTGTCGACATCTGTGTCTGCCATCTGAGGTAGCGGGCGTTTTAGAGCCCCTGATGGCTTTTGAGACGCCTGGGCAGGCACAGGCTGAGAAGCCGGCTGTCCCATATTTGGTATGTCGTCAAACCTTTTATGTAAGGAGTCGACACTGTCACGTAGTTCCTTCCACATAACCATCCACTCAGGTGTCGGCCCCGCAGGGGGTGACATCACATTTATAGGCATCTGCTCCGCCTCCACATAAGCCTTCTCATCAAACATGTCGACACAGCCGTACTGACACACCGCATACACACAGGGAATGCTCTGACAGAGGACAGGACCCCACAAAGCCCTTTGGGGAGACAGAGAGAGAGTATGCCAGCACACACCAGAGCGCTATATAACACAGGGATCCCACTATAAATGAGTGTTTTATTTTTTTCCCTTATAGCTGCTTATATTATATATACTGCGCCTAAATTTAGTGCCCCCCCTCTCTTTTTTTACCCTTATGTAGCGTGACACTGCAGGGGAGAGCCAGGGAGCGTCCTTCCAGCGGAGCTGTGAGGGAAAAATGGCGCCAGTGTGCTGAGGGAGATAGCCCCGCCCCTTTTCCGGCAGACTTCTCCCGCTTTTTCTGGAATTCTGGCAGGGGTATTTTTACACCTATATAGCCTTCCTGACTATATATGGTGTAGATTTGCAAGCCAAGGTGTATTATATTGCCCTCAGGGCGCCCCCCCCCCCCCCCCCCAGCGCCCTGCACCCTGCACCCATCAGTGACCGGAGTGTGAGGTGTGCATGAGGAGCAATGGCGCACAGCTGCAGTGCTGTGCGCTACCTTGTTGAAGACAGAAGTCTTCTGCCGCCGATTTTCCGGAACACTTCTTGCTTCTGGCTCTGTAAGGGAGCCGGCGGCGCGGCTCCGGGACCGAACGATCGAGGTCGGGTCCTGTGTTCGATCCCTCTGGAGCTAATGGTGTCCAGTAGCCTAAGAAGCCCAAGCTACCTCCAGTCAGGTAGGTTCGCTTCTTCTCCCCTTAGTCCCTCGCTGCAGTGAGTCTGTTGCCAGCAGATCTCACTGTAAAATAAAAAACCTAAATATACTTTCTTTCTAGGAGCTCAGGAGAGCCCCTAGTGTGCATCCAGCTCAGCCGGGCACAAGATTCTAACTGAAGTCTGGAGGAGGGTCATAGTGGGAGGAGCCAGTGCACAGTCACCAGTAGTCTAAAGCTTTCTTTTAGTTGTGCCCAGTCTCCTGCGGAGCCGCTATTCCCCATGGTCCTTACGGAGTCCCAGCATCCACTTAGGACGTCAGAGAAAGGGGTATAGTTACACTCCAATATCAGCAAGCTTAGGTATGTACAACTCTGAACCGCACAGTCCCACCGTGGGCTTTTTTTGGGGTGGTGGTGGTGTGAAAGGGGTGTGTGTGTGGGGGGTGTTTAAGGGGGTGATCCGTACCCTACCTTGACTCCCGCCCTCTATGCACACTAATCCCTGACATGTTATGTAGCACTGTACATTGAGTGGTTGACACAAATGGACTACGATTCCTGGCATTGGACAATAGGGATCTGTGGTGATGACCCATTTCACCACAAATTGCATCATAAAGCTTCTTTGGGGAAGAGAGTGTAACCGGCAGACTAGCCCGTAGTTGGACACTTGCCCACAGGGGTAGATAGGAGATCTCCGGTGGCCCCACTGCCTGAGCGCCCTGCCCCTTCATCTAATGCCAGGATCCAGAGTGTGCACTGGAATTATAGGCGGTTACACTATTAGAGAGTCAGTAACCTGGTAGAGCAGGAACATGGGTGCTTAGCTCACTTGTATAGAACCTACTCGGTGTGTACACACGGTGAGATCCTTGCGATTTCCCTTGAACTCCCCGGAGCCCAGCACCACCGATTTTGACTATCTTTTCTTGAGATATGGACTATGTGTGCTTCCGATTTTGGCTTATGTGAGATTTTGGCCTATGTGAGATGTCATTGACATGTGAGATGAACTAGATAGTAGACCGATCTAGCAAGGATTGACTTGCCTGCACAGTCTATCTTTTCTTGCGATGCCGACCTGGCGGGACCGCGCACTGGGATCGAATCGGGATCGCAAGGTGACTTTCACCTTGCGATCTGCACTAACTTTTCTTGCGATTTTGACTATATCGTCAAAATCGAAAGAAAATATCTCACCGTTTGTACACACCTTAAGATTCATACTCCTGACAAGCAAGCTGTGTACGCTTTATTCCTAACTCTGCATTCTCACCTGTTAGAGCATTACTAGGTACTTCAGCTCCCAGAGCAGCTGCACCCACTGTGTTCATTACTATCGCTCTCAGAGAACTTGACCCGACTGACATCTACACTCATCATAGTTTAGTTACTCAAGTCTCTTCCCTATTTCATCAGGAATAGCAGTCTAGTCATCTTGACCACATGAAATAGGAAACGTCAGAATTTCCTCTTGCAGTATGTGTAATACATCTCTGATGAGGAAGTTTACTGTATCCTTCTTTTTCAGCATTATTCAGCAAATCGGTGGTACGTCACCAACACAGAGCACCACCGCAGCTAAACCATTATATACATTTACACGAGTTACAATCATACCTCCCCTTTTACTATGCTACCTGTGTCTGAGCCGTTGCTTTCTTATGTAATGCGGATTTCAAATTGACCAAGATTTTGTTATCCTCCCCTCTACCAGGTCATTCTGATAGTTTATGTTCTCTTAAAATATGGATGTAGAGACTGAAAACCACTGACCATTGTTCTCCTCGGAGGTCTGGCTACGTGTTTGCGAATCCTAGGTAGTGATAGTTAGAGCCCCTAGTGACCAGAAGTTATGGGACGAAATCTCAGCACTAATGCCAATGTTTTATTTACAGACATTGGGGGTAATTCCAAGTTGATCGCAGCAGGATTTTTGTTAGCAATTGGGCAAAACCATGTGCACTGCAGGGGAGGCAGATATAACATGTGCAGAGAGAGTTAGATTTGGGTGTGGTGTGTTCAATCTGCAATCTAATTTGCAGTGTAAAAATAAAGCAGCCAGTATTTACCCTGCACAGAAACAATATAACCCACCCAAATCTAACTCTCTCTGCACATGTTATATCTGCCTCCCCCCCTGCAGTGCACATGGTTTTGCCCAATTGCTATCAAAAATCCTGCTGCGATCAACTTGGAATTACCCCCAATATCCTTTTTTTCCTGCAGTCATTGGAAACTTAACGAAAGTTCTACCTTCCAAACACTGTACAGATCCCACACACCCTCAGCCAGAAGCAACGGGATTACATTGTGGCCACAATGGCACATTTGGTGGCATGTGGGCATCTTGGACACATTGTATAATCCAGTACAGACTCATTAGTGACACTATACATTTCCTACACCACAACTCCTCCTTGTATGAAGATAAACCAGACATGGAGGGACTGCTATGGGAACAATATTTGCAACAGGGTATGAATATCTTTTTATTTCATCCATGGGTTTTATTGAGGGAAGGGTTGAATGGTGTGATAGCAGCGGGGTTCTTTGGGGGGAAAAGTGCAGCCTTCTCCTGTGACATATTTATGTCATGAAAACCACTTGAGCACTGGGGAGGAGGCGGCGGAGGTAGAAACAGGCGTACCCAATGTCGGTCTCCAAATTAATCTGTATTTTCCTTCTGCTGGCATGTCTGACTGCTGTTATACCGGCTGTATGCATTATATTATGATATAGATATAGAGAGAGAGAGAGAGAGATTCTTGTAAGTAGGCACTCTCCAGTCCATAAATGTGCTTGAAGGAAATTTATTATATCATACTCACAAAGATATAAATGCAAGGCTTCATTAAATGCATGTAGACAGAATCACAGCGACGTTTCGGTACATCAGGACCTTTGTCAAGCGTGTCAGCAATACAAGCCACCAGCACAACAACATAGCAGAGTCATTGCATTTAATGAAGCCTTGCATTTATATCTTTGTGAGTATGATATAATAAATTTCCTTCAAGCACATTTATGGACTGGAGAGTGCCTGCTTACAAGAATCACCCATTTAGGGGATCATCTGTGTAGAACAGAGGTTCTCAAACTCGGTCCTCGGGGGCACACACAGTGCATGTTTTGCAGGTCTCCTCACAGAATCGCAAGTGAAATAATTAGCTCCACCTGTGGACCTTTTAAAATGTGTCAGTGAGTAATTAATACACCTGTGCACCTGCTGGGTTACCTGCAAAACATGCACTGTGTGTGCCCCCGAGGACCGAGTTTGAGAACCTCTGGTGTAGAAGCACCCCAAAGATGAACTTTTGATGAGAGTGCAGGACTTCCCCATATATAAAAAAAAAGTGGTAGGACCCAGCGCCTTCAGTGATACAGATTCACCTAGTGCACAGGTTCTCAGACTCGGTCCTCAGGACCCCACACAGTGCATGTTTTGCAGGTCTCCTCACAGAGTCACAAGTGAAATAATTACCTCCACCTGTGGACCTTTTAAAATGTGTCAGTGAGTAATTAATACACCTGTGCACCTGCTGGGTTACCTGCAAAACATGCACTGTGTGGGGTCCTGAGGACAGAGTTTGAGAACCTGTGTCCTAGTGTGAATAGTAAATCAATGGTGATCATTCCGAGTTGTTCGCTCGGTAATTTTCTTCAAATCGCAGCGATTTTCCGCTAATTGCGCATGCGCAATGTTTGCACTGCGACTGCGCCAAGTAAATTTGCTATGCATTTAAGTATTTTACTCACGGCATTACAAGGTTTTTTCTTCGTTCTGGTGATCGTAATGTGATTGACAGGAAGTGGGTGTTTCTGGGCGGAAACTGGCCGTTTTATGGGTGTGTGTGAAAAAACGCTACCGTTTCTGGGAAAAACGCGGGAGTGTCTGAAGAAACGGGGGAGTGTCTGGGCGAACGCTGGGTGTGTTTGTGACATCAAACCAGGAACGAAACTGACTGAACTGATCGCAGTTGCCAAGTCTGGAGCTACTCAGAAACTGCTAAGAAATTTCAATTCGCAATTCTGCTAATCTTTCATTCGCAATTTTACTATGCTAAGATTCACTCCCAGAGGGCGGCGGCTTAGCGTGGGCAAATCTGCTAAAAGCAGCTTGCGAGCGAACAACTCGGAATGAGGGCCATTGTCTTTCTGCGTTACAGTCATCCTGGTTAGCCAATCTTCCGGAATTTCCAATGATCCAGTACACCAGCCAAAGTATGGAAAATAGATATATGGACAATAATAGTGTAGTATTTCGACTACATAAAGTAATGGTGCTAATGGTGTTTTGTGCTGTAGATACAGTTTTAAGCATGCATCAATTAGTACAGATACACCCTTTGTGTATATTCAGTGCAAAATAGCTGGTATCCTTAGCCAGGTGAAGAGAATAATTATATATAATAGTACCTTCAGTACTTATGTTTCTTGCATATAATGAATTCTCTCAGGGATCTTCTCCTGGATTTATTGTGGATGCCTTAAACATAAAACTCCCAATAGGAGGGAATAATACTCATAGGGGTATATGCAATTGCGGTCGAATTCCCGAAATTGTCGAAAAACTGGACTTTTTCGCCAAAAAAAAAAAAAATCGACAATGCAATTCAGTACTTTCCGTCAAAAAAACGGACTTTCAAAATTCGACTTTTTGAAATTTGACATTTGTCAAATTCGAAATTTCTGCAATGGTACAAATGCGACAATTCGCCAAAAGTATATTCAATTGAAGTTTGGAAATTCGACAACAGTGCTTTTAGACAGTAAATTCGTCATTTTCAATCCGCCACACTTTGTTGGGGGAATCTAATAAAAAAAAATTAAAACATGTTTTTTTTGGTGTTTTTTTTATTGGTAATAGCATATCTATTTATATTAGAAGGGATTAGGTACTTGGTTTGTCTATTTTGGAGGCACAAGTATTATTTATATATTTTTAAATATATATATATATATATATATATATATTTTTTAAATGGAATGGTAAAATCCCGAAAAAAAATGGCGTGGGGTCCCCCCTCCAAAGCATAACCAGCCTCGGGCTCTTCGAGCCGGTCCTGGTTCTAAAAATCCAGGGGGAAAAATGACAGGGGATCCCCCGCATTTTTAAAACCAGCACCGGGCTCTGCGCCTGGTGCTGGTGCAAAAAATACGGGGGACAAAAAGAGTAGGGTCCCCCGTATTTTTTACACCAGCATCAGGCTCCTGGACAGATAATGCCACAGCCAGGGGTCACTTTTATACAGCGCCCTGCGGCCGTGGCATTAAATATCCAACTAGTCACCCCTGGCCGGGGTACCCTGGGGGAGTGGGGACCCCTTCAATCAAGGGGTCCCCCCCCCAGCCACCCAAGGGCCAGGGGTGAAGCCCAAGGCTGTCCCTCCCATCCAAGGGCTGCGGATGGGGGGCTGATAGCCTTTGGAAAAATGAAATATTGTTTTTTCCAGTACTACTACAAGTCCCAGCAAGCCTCCCCCGCAAGCTGGTACTTGGAGAACCACAAGTACCAGGATGCGGGAGAAAAACGGGCCCGCTGGTACCTGTAGTTCTACTGGAAAAAAAATACCCCCAAAAAACAGGACACGCACACCTTGAAAGTACAACTTTATTTCACACCTGCCGACACACACATACTTACCTATGTTGACACGACGTTCGGTCCACTTGTCCAAGTAGAATCCGGGATACCTGTGAATAAAATTATACTCAACTCAATCCAGTGTCCAGGTTGATAAAGCTAAATATTTATCTTATATAATACCCTTTATGAGGTCTAAGAACGCTGTACGCTATCTACGTATGAAGTACCGTAAGGGTACGCTCGTTGCGTAACGATCGCTTAGCCGTGGTCGAGACGCTCAAGCGTCACGTTCGCTCACGGTCAAGAGATCACAGGCAGGCACGCTATTGGCTGCCGACTAACGTAATGATTCGCTATAGCGTAGCGAACGCTCGGGACCACGAGGAGATCACCAGCGGCGCTGACGCTCACAATGTTAAACCTTTGTATCTAAACCATAAACAGTGTATTGTGCAATAAAACCTTAGTGTAATGATAGAGTGTAAATGCAACACAGTATAACCTTATTACCTTTAAAGCTGTTCTAGCGTCACCGACGCTCTGAGAATACTTAACACTATAAGAAATACACAGATACCTGGGCTTAGGGTCCAACGCCTAATATATATATATTATGAATGATATACTTGCAAAAGAATTAATACAAATACAAATCATACACTACAATATAACATAGACTACCTAACCAGATAACTACACAGGAAATACAATACAATTACTATTTAAGGGAAAATAAGAGAGAAAGAGGAGAAGAGAGAGAGAGAGAGAAATTGGCCCACAATAACAAGAAGATCAATATAGTTGCGGAGAAACACTTACGCACAAGGGGAAACGATCGCATGCGCCTCGATATCCAGCTCCCGATTATCAGCAATGAGAACCGTTGAAGAGAGTGAACTGGATATGGTCGGCCTGCCTATTTATGCCCCACACACAATACAATTCAATGGTCCCTACAATCTCATTTAAGAATTCTTAGTGGATGATGTTATTTTTTGCGCCAAAAACAACTGCAGCTGAGGTCCTTTCTCAAGAGTACCAACACTTGGAATAATTTAGAACAACAAACAAAAAGGAATGGACCACCAGAGCTGTTGTTATTAATGAAATGTAGAGAGTCTTTCAACAGATGTTTTCCTTTAAACCACCAACAGGAATATTTTCAATCAGAATATTTCTTGTTTGATGTACCTCACTCACCGCTGTACAGCGTAATTTTCTCCTATCAAGGTATCTTTTCCTTATACAATTGGGGTCAAAATGACATACACTCTTACACCTTTATAAGAAACGGAAGATAGTTTATGGATATACCTTACTCACCGACATCAGGTGAGATTTCCTCCTATAAAGGTATCTTTTCCTCTAGCATACACATCAACATCTATAAAGCGCATATGGTCATGAACTCACCATTGGTCTACGCCCTATATTCATCCAAAGGTTTCTTTACAACTGCAACGTGTCTCACTCCCAAAGATCAGCCAATAGGATTTTTGCAATAAAAATATGGATAGGAATTCTGGATTCTTCGTAAAAAGTTGATTTAATTCATAAAACAAAGATATCCATTCATAAAATACATTTAAAAAAGTTCAGGGATTACATCACTCCACTCCATAAGGAACTCGGAACATCTACCACTCTGCCAATAAAGTCCCCAAAGATCCCTTTGAGAAGGACAAAAAGGTGAATATTACGGGTATATGATCTTACTCCTTATATGGATGGGGATGTGTCCTCCCTCTGACTGGTATCACCAACGCGTTTCGGAAATGTTTCCTTCCTCAGGGTGTGGAGTGTGTAAGCCTGGTACACAGTTTTATACCAAATACACCTCACCATGTGACTTCTACCCAATCACTGTGCAGCATTCCTATCCATAAACTAAAAACATCTTTATACTGTTCATCCTTGTAAAATTAATATATCTTTACATTGCAAATACATATATTTACATCTTCTTTGAACATAGTATATATACAAAATATCTTTAATATCTAAAATAGCAAAATCCTCTTAATTGATACATACACAAAATGTGGATAACGATTTAAATTTCCTTTGTATATTAATCATTGGAATCCATCTCACTATTTTCATGTGTCTTATATTTGTACACACTGCCCAATCGTATTTCACTTCCCAGAAATCTCCTCGGTAAAACGAGTTCATAATTGGTGTAAAAGTGCGCCAAACAGTTGTCTCGGCTACAGCTTGCGTTCCATATGAATCCGGAAATCGGAGCATCGTTGGTACATCTCCAGTAGGTTTTTTTCCTCTTACACTGTTCACAGCAGGTCATATCCGGACGTAACACTCAGTATCGTCGACCGGAAGTTAATGCCGCTACCTTCCGCTCTCTTGTGGAACGCAAACAGGAAGTGATTCATATGTTCTCTTTCTCAATGGAACGCAAATCACGGACAGTTTCAGAACAAGATTTTTTAAAAGCTCATAGGGCACCAAGAGTCGAGCCGAGGGAGAAAAAAAGAATAATAACATTTAGTATTACCCCTATATATTATATTAACAGTATGTAGCACATATATCTGAATTAAAAAATAACGTTCTTCTGCGTATATTAATGTATGTTTTAATACACATCAATGTTATATTTCTTTTTTCTTTATCCAATTATAAGAACCATTTGGTCTCAAAATCAGCATTGAGACCTCTGGGAGAAAGGGTTTTTAAATCATATATAGTTCTCATTTCCAGTTGGGCCAACTTGATATCTCTATCATCTGTCCTCCAACTGGATTTAACAGTTTTTATACCACAAAAACTAACCAAATTGTTAATGTTACACTGATGCTGGTTCTTGAAGTGCATGGACACATTGTGGGTTTCCAACCCCTTTTTTATATTTCTTGCATGTTCCGCTAACCGTGTTTTTAACATGCGTGAAGTTCTGCCCACATATTGAACACTGCAAGAGCATTCCAGCAGATATATGCAGTATTTTGAACTACAAGTCACAAAATCTCTAATCTCATATACCTTATTTGTTTGACAAGACCTATACTCAGTTATTTTGCTATTCTGGCTCTTACAGGTACGGCACATTATACACGTACCGCACCGGTAGAAGCCTTTGGAGGAGTTCACCAATAGAGGTTTAGGAACAGTGACCACACTTCTGACCACATGATCTTTAAGGTTGCGTGCTTTTCTATACACAAATTTTGGAAACTCTGAGACATGTTCCTTCAGCAATGGGTCATGTTTTAAAATACCCCAATGTTTGGATATTATTTTTTCCACTTGTTTATGTTGGCTAGTATAATTGGATACAAAAGGTATATCTTCACTCCTAAATTTTAGATTATCCTTCTTATTTATATTTTTGAGGATAGTAGATCTATCCATTTTTAAAGCTCTATTTGAAGCCTCACTAATCATATCCTCTCTATACCCTTTGGCCCGGAACTGTTGTTTCAAAACACCCGCCTGACTTTCATATTCTGATGTTTCGGTGCAGTTTCTACGAATCCTTTGAAACTGGCTAATAGGGATACTTTTTAACCAATTTGTGTGATGATTACTAGTGGATGTAATGTAGGAATTACTGTCAGTGGGCTTAACATAATTTCGTGTTTTTAATAGACCACCTTCTATATATACATTTAGATCCAGAAAATTCACACTGGATTCACTGATATTGAAAGTAAGATGGATATTCTTATTATTGCTATTCAAATATGTGCAAAATGATTCCAAAGATAACCGATCTCCCCTCCATATAAACAAAATATCGTCTATGTAACGAAACCATGACACCAGGCTGGCGCCAGAGTCATGCCCTGTCCACACCTGATGTTCTTCCCAGTGGGCCATAAATAGATTTGCATAACTCGGCGCCAGCCTGGTGCCCATGGCTGTTCCCGTTAGCTGTAGATAAAAACTGTCCCCAAACAAAAAAAAATTATTATGCAAAATAAGTGATATTCCCTCTATGATGAAATTTTTCTTCCCTTCTGACATCTGTTTTATCGAGGAAGAAACGAGTAGATTCTAAACCTTGTTCATGATTTATCACCGTATAGAGGGATGTTACATCCGCTGTTATGAGCACATAACTTTGATCCCACTCAATTTCCTCTAATTTATTTATCACCTCTATCGTATCTTTTACATAAGATGGAGTAGCTTTTACTAAAGGTTGTAGAAAACTATCAATAAAAAAGGATAGGTTGGACAAACAAGAGTTTGTACCGGCTACAATGGGGCGTCCTGGGGGTTTCTTACTATCTTTATGTATTTTTGGTAAAATATAAAGAGCTGGTAAAGATGGATTCTCTATATGGATGAACAGAGATTCCACCTCTGTGATTATACAGTTGGAAGTATATAATGATAAGAACACATCCAATTTTTTCAAAATACCGACACTTGGATTACCTCTTAATTTTCTATATGTTTTTTTATCCATTAGTTGTCTGATAATTTCTTCATTATATTGTTCCAGATCCATAATTACCACCCCTCCCCCTTTATCCGCCGGTTTAATCACTATCTCTCTATTATCTTTTAAACTTTTAAGTGCCAATCTCTCTTCCTTAGTCAGATTTACCTTCCTATTGGGTTTAAATTTTATATTTTCTAAATCTTCTTTTACTAGTCGTTCAAATGACTCTATGAAACATCCCTTTTTATGTCTTGGGAAAAAATCCGTCTTGTTGGAGGGTGCGAACTTTAAGCCTCTTTCCAATACACTTACCAAACATGAAGAAAGTGTGTTGGAAAGAGTCTTAAAGTTCGCACCCTCCAACAAGACGGATGAGTTTAATGTATTTGTAGATATTGAAAGGTTTATCAGAAGAGTTACTTTGAAGAGATTCTTTGAAGAGAACCCGAGTAGCTCTAATGATAATGTGGTTATGACTAAGTTTAAAAGGAAATCACATTTTTTCCCAAGACATAAAAAGGGATGTTTCATAGAGTCATTTGAACGACTAGTAAAAGAAGATTTAGAAAATATAAAATTTAAACCCAATAGGAAGGTAAATCTGACTAAGGAAGAGAGATTGGCACTTAAAAGTTTAAAAGATAATAGAGAGATAGTGATTAAACCGGCGGATAAAGGGGGAGGGGTGGTAATTATGGATCTGGAACAATATAATGAAGAAATTATCAGACAACTAATGGATAAAAAAACATATAGAAAATTAAGAGGTAATCCAAGTGTCGGTATTTTGAAAAAATTGGATGTGTTCTTATCATTATATACTTCCAACTGTATAATCACAGAGGTGGAATCTCTGTTCATCCATATAGAGAATCCATCTTTACCAGCTCTTTATATTTTACCAAAAATACATAAAGATAGTAAGAAACCCCCAGGACGCCCCATTGTAGCCGGTACAAACTCTTGTTTGTCCAACCTATCCTTTTTTATTGATAGTTTTCTACAACCTTTAGTAAAAGCTACTCCATCTTATGTAAAAGATACGATAGAGGTGATAAATAAATTAGAGGAAATTGAGTGGGATCAAAGTTATGTGCTCATAACAGCGGATGTAACATCCCTCTATACGGTGATAAATCATGAACAAGGTTTAGAATCTACTCGTTTCTTCCTCGATAAAACAGAGATGTCAGAAGGGAAGAAAAATTTCATCATAGAGGGAATATCACTTATTTTGCATAATAATTTTTTTTGGTTTGGGGACAGTTTTTATCTACAGCTAACGGGAACAGCCATGGGCACCAGGCTGGCGCCGAGTTATGCAAATCTATTTATGGCCCACTGGGAAGAACATCAGGTGTGGACAGGGCATGACTCTGGCGCCAGCCTGGTGTCATGGTTTCGTTACATAGACGATATTTTGTTTATATGGAGGGGAGATCGGTTATCTTTGGAATCATTTTGCACATATTTGAATAGCAATAATAAGAATATCCATCTTACTTTCAATATCAGTGAATCCAGTGTGAATTTTCTGGATCTAAATGTATATATAGAAGGTGGTCTATTAAAAACACGAAATTATGTTAAGCCCACTGACAGTAATTCCTACATTACATCCACTAGTAATCATCACACAAATTGGTTAAAAAGTATCCCTATTAGCCAGTTTCAAAGGATTCGTAGAAACTGCACCGAAACATCAGAATATGAAAGTCAGGCGGGTGTTTTGAAACAACAGTTCCGGGCCAAAGGGTATAGAGAGGATATGATTAGTGAGGCTTCAAATAGAGCTTTAAAAATGGATAGATCTACTATCCTCAAAAATATAAATAAGAAGGATAATCTAAAATTTAGGAGTGAAGATATACCTTTTGTATCCAATTATACTAGCCAACATAAACAAGTGGAAAAAATAATATCCAAACATTGGGGTATTTTAAAACATGACCCATTGCTGAAGGAACATGTCTCAGAGTTTCCAAAATTTGTGTATAGAAAAGCACGCAACCTTAAAGATCATGTGGTCAGAAGTGTGGTCACTGTTCCTAAACCTCTATTGGTGAACTCCTCCAAAGGCTTCTACCGGTGCGGTACGTGTATAATGTGCCGTACCTGTAAGAGCCAGAATAGCAAAATAACTGAGTATAGGTCTTGTCAAACAAATAAGGTATATGAGATTAGAGATTTTGTGACTTGTAGTTCAAAATACTGCATATATCTGCTGGAATGCTCTTGCAGTGTTCAATATGTGGGCAGAACTTCACGCATGTTAAAAACACGGTTAGCGGAACATGCAAGAAATATAAAAAAGGGGTTGGAAACCCACAATGTGTCCATGCACTTCAAGAACCAGCATCAGTGTAACATTAACAATTTGGTTAGTTTTTGTGGTATAAAAACTGTTAAATCCAGTTGGAGGACAGATGATAGAGATATCAAGTTGGCCCAACTGGAAATGAGAACTATATATGATTTAAAAACCCTTTCTCCCAGAGGTCTCAATGCTGATTTTGAGACCAAATGGTTCTTATAATTGGATAAAGAAAAAAGAAATATAACATTGATGTGTATTAAAACATACATTAATATACGCAGAAGAACGTTATTTTTTAATTCAGATATATGTGCTACATACTGTTAATATAATATATAGGGGTAATACTAAATGTTATTATTCTTTTTTTCTCCCTCGGCTCGACTCTTGGTGCCCTATGAGCTTTTAAAAAATCTTGTTCTGAAACTGTCCGTGATTTGCGTTCCATTGAGAAAGAGAACATATGAATCACTTCCTGTTTGCGTTCCACAAGAGAGCGGAAGGTAGCGGCATTAACTTCCGGTCGACGATACTGAGTGTTACGTCCGGATATGACCTGCTGTGAACAGTGTAAGAGGAAAAAAACCTACTGGAGATGTACCAACGATGCTCCGATTTCCGGATTCATATGGAACGCAAGCTGTAGCCGAGACAACTGTTTGGCGCACTTTTACACCAATTATGAACTCGTTTTACCGAGGAGATTTCTGGGAAGTGAAATACGATTGGGCAGTGTGTACAAATATAAGACACATGAAAATAGTGAGATGGATTCCAATGATTAATATACAAAGGAAATTTAAATCGTTATCCACATTTTGTGTATGTATCAATTAAGAGGATTTTGCTATTTTAGATATTAAAGATATTTTGTATATATACTATGTTCAAAGAAGATGTAAATATATGTATTTGCAATGTAAAGATATATTAATTTTACAAGGATGAACAGTATAAAGATGTTTTTAGTTTATGGATAGGAATGCTGCACAGTGATTGGGTAGAAGTCACATGGTGAGGTGTATTTGGTATAAAACTGTGTACCAGGCTTACACACTCCACACCCTGAGGAAGGAAACATTTCCGAAACGCGTTGGTGATACCAGTCAGAGGGAGGACACATCCCCATCCATATAAGGAGTAAGATCATATACCCGTAATATTCACCTTTTTGTCCTTCTCAAAGGGATCTTTGGGGACTTTATTGGCAGAGTGGTAGATGTTCCGAGTTCCTTATGGAGTGGAGTGATGTAATCCCTGAACTTTTTTAAATGTATTTTATGAATGGATATCTTTGTTTTATGAATTAAATCAACTTTTTACGAAGAATCCAGAATTCCTATCCATATTTTTATTGCAAAAATCCTATTGGCTGATCTTTGGGAGTGAGACACGTTGCAGTTGTAAAGAAACCTTTGGATGAATATAGGGCGTAGACCAATGGTGAGTTCATGACCATATGCGCTTTATAGATGTTGATGTGTATGCTAGAGGAAAAGATACCTTTATAGGAGGAAATCTCACCTGATGTCGGTGAGTAAGGTATATCCATAAACTATCTTCCGTTTCTTATAAAGGTGTAAGAGTGTATGTCATTTTGACCCCAATTGTATAAGGAAAAGATACCTTGATAGGAGAAAATTACGCTGTACAGCGGTGAGTGAGGTACATCAAACAAGAAATATTCTGATTGAAAATATTCCTGTTGGTGGTTTAAAGGAAAACATCTGTTGAAAGACTCTCTACATTTCATTAATAACAACAGCGCTGGTGGTCCATTCCTTTTTGTTTGTTGTCCTACAATCTCATTGTTCATTGGACACAGGAATTCGGCTTCGCATTATAACAAAAGGTCATAGGTTGATTCATACAGGTGGGCTGTGACTGCTTCCAACTGTTCAGGTGGGTGGGATACTGGGTTTCCCGCCGCATGACTAAATAAGAACAAATAATAGTAAATGGACATAAACTTCTTATGTCCATAACTATTCGCACGAGCGATTAATCCGCTCCAAACCAACACCGGAATATTGCTATTTAAATACTCTTCCGATGGGTACCAAACACCACTGTATGACCCCTGTTAGACCCTTCGTACAATACAAAGAGGGATCTCTCTGTTCAGGAACATGCTATGTTAACTAAACTTTCAGAATCTATCAAAGGGACCATGATCTACAAAATACATTATATAGTGAAAATATGTAACGATTGAGTCGCACGCTACGATCATATAAACTCTACCGTAAATACGCATAGCGTGCGCCTGCGGGTGCCCGCGACTGTGAGTATGCGCACGTACGGGAGAGCGTACGCATGCGCAGCACGGACCTGTGTGAGGTGCAAATATGGTAGTGTGCATAGAGATATTTTTCTGACTTTGACAGTCCACCCTTTGGCAGTCAACAATAACTGCCACCTTCTAAAACATTTCAAAAAGAGAAGAATATATGTCAGGGGTTAATACATTTACATGGTTGGGTAGGGGAGGAGAGGAGAAGGTAGGAAAAGGGTATGACCTAGTGAGATAGCAGAAGCATGTGTGTATGAATCCGTGCTTGGGGGTCATGTATCATCGTGCCGTACGTGTTTTAAATCAAGCTTCGAGGTATTGCGAAGTATACATTTGAATTCCTTCTTATCCCGTGGTACGGGTCTGTGGATGGGCTGTCAAACTTTACCGAGCTCTTTTCGGCTTTGGGTGTAACAAAATGGGGGAGCACATTTTAGTTGATGATACATGAATGGGGGGGATATGTGATTGCTGATATCTGTGCCTGTATTCCCTATCGACTATGTGTGTCATTACCTGAGGGTTGTAGAAATGAAGAAAAGACATAATTACGGTAAATGCGGTGGTATTCTATGTCAAGTAAATGTACATTCGTCGATTGAGGTCTTGTTTGGTGTCTGTTGAATGCAGTCTTCTTTGTGCTTTTGCCCATAAGGTGCGAGCAAAAGCTGTCAATGTCCATAGATTTACAAAAGTGTTGGGCTAGCGTAATTTTAAAATTTCTAGGGAAACTGGGGATCCATGGCATAGTTCATCAAAAATCTGTGTATCAGGTTGTCAAAACTTCTTCTTTAATCCCTCTGTTGTCTGTATATCGGCTCATCAAATTCCTCGTCCAAGTGGGTCTTTTTACCTTGGAGGAAACGGAAAAACAGGTGAAAGAAACGGACCGTAGAAATCGCATTTTCATCACATCATTGTTTCTACATTTGGGTCATAAATCAAGTCCATTGGAATTACAGTTTCCTCACTCCTCAAACTCATTACCCTGGTACGATGTTTGCACTTCATTAAAGCCTGACCGCATCTAAATATCAAACCAATCGTTATGATAACACCTAAGATACATAGGAGAAACTTCCCAACATCCATTATGACTCCTTGAGCCCAGTCTCCTAAACCAGAGAACCAATTTCGCGGGTTCAACCATGACACCCAACCAGTCAGCTCATTACCAACAGCAGCAAGAGTGAGATTGTGTCTCCTGCGAAATTCCCACTTCAGTTGGAGAATATCGTCCATCTTTTGGTCTATGACCTCGACCGGGTCCTCGGTGCTATTCGTAATATATGTGCAACATTTCACGCCGTATTGTGTTGCCAGTGTGACACAATATCCGCCTGTCACTGCTGTGAGGTAATTAAGAACCATTCTATGCTGTACCAGTTCTGTTTTATAAGCCTGAAGTTCTCTTCCAGTATACCTAAACGTGTCATCATACATTTCAGTGATATTATCTAACAAATTGGCGAGCGCAGATATGTATTTATAATTCAACACTCCTCTAGCGGTGCGAGTGATATCTAACGCGATTAGAAACTGAATCCCGGTGGATTCATGGATCATGTCAGAGGCCGGATGCTCTGTTCTTTCTATCAGGTGCCGTTTAACTACGTGCTCGTAATGGGTGTGAGTATAAGGAGTTTGGGCAACACGGTGTATGTCTTTCATTTTGTCATGTGATACAGTCATTACTTCAGGCAGTACTTTTCCAATATAACACAATCCTTCAGAGTTTGGGGCAAGCCACTTATACGCCTTTCTCCCGCATATGAAATATGCATCATCGGGGAGAACATATGGGACGGAGTAGGACATAACCATATTACACACCTTCCATGTGAAATCTCCTAACCCTAATTCTTCCATCTGCTTAGTACACGTATCAGGTTGTACGATATGTGCACAGTATCCTGGTGATACCTCTCCAACTCTCGTAATCCTATTTCCTAAGGTATACCTATACCGGAAAGATTTTTCTCTACTGGCTATGTGGCGTATAAGCTAGAGATGAGCGGGTTCGGTTTTACTCGGTTTTACTCGGTTCTCAAAACGGCATCTAATTGGCTCACGGATGTCACGTGTTTTGGATAGCCAATAAGATTCGGTTTTGAGAACCGAGTAAAACCGAGTAAAACCGAATCCGCTCATCTCTAGTATAAGCTCTGTATCTGTAGGCATTCTATCTGCTCTATGCGAAAAGGTCATGGTTTGATTACTCCATGACACTTCCCAATTTCCCGGCTTTCGGGGATTGGAGATGTTAAAACATAATAGGGACCTATCCACATGGTATTGGTGGAGCTTCAAACTAGGAGGGCTGGAGATATTAAACCTCCTGTCCACCGGTCTCCCACCACTTAACTCAAGTACCTCCCCTAACGTTAAAGGAAATGGTACTAGCCCTGATTTGCTATGACCTTGAGGTACTTGAGAGCATACCCAACAATCTGTTTTATTTAACACACTACCCACTAAGGAGTGATAGTCACTCAATGGATGCCGGTCCATATGGATATTAAAACTGGATTGGCATTTCTTTATGCACCCATCCTCAATGACATTGTTACAGAGCCGACAGATACAGTTTTCTTCAGCTAACAATCCTTCACAATTCCTTCTATGGTCAATGCTATCGGATCGTTTTCTGATACTCGCCTTTGCTTGTTGATTATGTTGTTCTTGGAAAATTACGCCTCCATCTCTGTCATCAGAACCCATTCCAGAACCTCTCTCGACCTCCATGGTACTCTCGCCGGAACAGACTGTTCTGGTCAACATCATGGTCAACAGGAAAATCCGGATCACAGTCTCTTGGGGCAAGTCCATCTTGTAGGAGGAAACGGAGAAGAATGAGAAGGGGGAAAAAAAAAATAATTTGAGGGAGAGGGGATGGGAAGTTGGAGAAAAACAATAAAAGGGCACAGGGGATCGACAACTGCTTTTGGTCTTGTGATTTTCAATGCTCAGGTGCCGCCTCAATCCTCCTGGAACAGACACTCCAGTGATACAACCTCTACCGTCTGTTCCTTATCACGGGACCTCTCTGGATCAGCAACCTTCTTACAGTGGGACGAATGAACCCAAGTCTCTCTCTCAGCAACCTTCAATGCTGTAGTGCTAGTCAATAAGACCTGGTATGGTCCTTCCCATCTGTCAATAAGGCAACCTGAGCGTAGAAAATTCCGTATCATTACATAATCCCCAGGTTCAATGTCATGACAATTACTATCTGGTAAATCAGGAATCACTAACTTCAGATTATCATTTTGATTCCTTAACTGTTTACTCATGTTAATCAAGTATTTTACAGTCACTTCATTGTTACACTTCAAATCATCCTGAGGGTTAATCATAACATGCGGTTGTCGACCAAACAAGATTTCAAAGGGAGACAGATTAAGAGGGGACCTGGGAGTGGTTCTGATGCTGTACAGTACAATGGGTAAAGCTTCTGGCCATGTCAATCCTGTCTCTGCCATCACTTTACTCAGTTTATTTTTAATAGTGCTGTTCACTCTTTCCACTTTCGCACTCGCCTGTGGACGGTATGGAGTGTGCAGCTTGCTATCAATTCCCATCAATTTACACATTCCTTGGAAGACATCACCTGTAAAATGGGTACCCCTATCACTTTCGATAATTCTAGGGATACCATATCTACATACAAATTCCTGCACAATTTTCTTAGCAGTAAACATAGCGGTATTTGTGGCCGCTGGAAATGCTTCGACCCAATTTGAGAAAACATCTATACAAACAAGTACATATTTCAAATTTCGACAAGGGGGTAATTGAATAAAGTCAATCTGTATTACCTGGAAAGGGCCGCCGGCAGGTGGGATATGAGATGGTTCTGTAGGTATTGCCTTTCCGATGTTCTTTCTCAGACAGGTAAGGCATGACATTGCCCTTTTACTCGCATGAGATGAAAATCCTGGGGCACACCAATATGCTCTTACCAACTTGCACATCCCTTCCTTGCCCAGATGAGTCAGCCCGTGAGCTGCCTCAGCTAAACATGGAAGGTATGCTCTGGGGGCCACTGGTTTACCGTGTCCATCCGTCCAGAGTCCTGAGGACTCCTGACCATATCCTTTTGCCTTCCAGACTGCCTTTTCCTTTGTGGAACACAAATTTTGCATCTCACACAACTTCTGTGTGTTGATGGTATTAAATACCATCAGTTGTGTGGTGTCTGTCTGTCTGGGGGTAGCAGCTGCTAATTTAGCAGCTTCGTCTGCTCGGCTGTTACCAAGTGATACTGGGTCTTGGCTATATGTGTGTGCTTTACATTTGATAACAGCCACTCTGTCGGGTTCCTGTATCGCTGTTAGAAGCCTTTTTATATGAGCTGCATGCGCTACCGGTGTACCAGCTGCCGTCATGAAATTTCTGAGGCGCCATAGGGCTCCGAAATCATGGACTACCCCGAATGCGTATCTAGAATCGGTGTAGATATTGGCTGATTTGCCCTTAGCCAATTCACATGCTCTGGTCAGGGCGACCAGTTCAGCAACCTGGGCTGAGTGAGGTGGGCCTAGCGGTTCCGCTTCTATGGTGCCTTGGTCATCTACGACTGCGTATCCAGTACACAAGTCTCCCGAGTCTGACTGTCTATGACAACTACCGTCCGTGTAGAACGTAAGTTCTACATCTTCCAGTGGGTTGTCACTGATGTCAGGCCTTGCGGTAAAATTTTGGGTCAAATATTCCATACAATCATGTGTGTCTTCCTTTGTGTTAAATTCTCCTTCCCCACCACTCTCATCCTCCACCCTTTGTGCCTGTCCAGGCACACCTGGGAGATATGTTGCAGGATTTAATGCACTGCATCTCCTTATGGTGATGTTTACGGGGGCCATTAGTGCCAATTCCCATCTTGTAAACCGCGCTGATGAGACGTGCCTGGTTTGGGCAGAATTTAACAAGGCTGACACTGCATGTGGTGTATGAATTGTGAGGTTGTGACCTAGCACGACGTCTTCGCTTTTCGTTACTAGCAATGCTATCGCAGCAACGCTTCGCAAGCATGTGGGGAGGGATCGCGCTACCGTATCTAGCTGAGCGCTGTAATATGCTACTGGCCTGCTGGCATCACCGTGCTTTTGGGTTAGTACGCCTGCCGCGCAACCAGCACTTTCTGTTCCGTATAGTTCAAAGGGTTTCCCATAGTCTGGCATACCCAATGCTGGTGCCTGCGTTAGGCACTGTTTAAGTCTCTCAAATGCTGTCTCAGACTCGTCTGTATGCGAAATCCGATCAGGTTTGTTTGAGGAGACCATCTCCTGCAAGGGTAACGCTAGAATGGAAAACCCTGGGATCCAGTTACGGCAATACCCACACATTCCTAAAAATGTTCTGATCTGTTGCTGGGTTTGTGGCAGAGTCATGTCTCTAATTGCTTGAATTCTATCAGCGGTCAGGTGTCTCAGTCCTTGTGTTAGACAGTGTCCCAAATATTTTACCTTAGTTTGGCATAATTGCAACTTGTCTTTGGAAACCTTGTGTCCTGTGTCTGAAAGATGAAACAGGAGCTGTTTCGTATCCTTCAGGGATGCTTCCAATGAATCAGAACACAGTAGTAGATCATCCACGTACTGTATTAATACTGATCCACTCACTGGTTGGAAAGACTGTAAACAATCATGCAAAGCCTGGGAAAATATACTTGGGCTATCTATGAATCCTTGTGGTAATCGAGTCCATGTGTATTGGACTCCTCTGTATGTAAATGCAAACAAATATTGACTGTCAGGGTGCAGAGGTACCGAAAAGAAAGCGGAGCAGAGGTCAATAACAGTGAAAAATTTCGCAGTGGGAGGGATTTGCATTAGGATGACAGCTGGATTTGGCACTACGGGGAACTGACTCTCAACTATTTTGTTAATACCCCTTAGATCCTGCACTAGCCGGTAACCCCTCCCCCCACTCTTTTTAACAGGGAAGATGGGACTATTGGCAGTGCTGGACGTTCTTACCAGAATGCCCTGTTGTAGCAAGCGCTCTATTACGGGATACACTCCTAACTCCACCTCTGGCTTCAGAGGGTACTGTGAGATTTTTGGAGCTATCCTACCATCTTTTACTTGTACAACTACCGGAGCTACGTTTGCCATTAATCCAGTGTCCTGTCCATCTTTAGTCCAAAGTGACTCTGGTATCTGAGATGTCATTTCTTCTACTTGGGAGGGAGTCCTATTTGTCATAATGGTATGTGACATTAATTTTGATGGGGAGTCTAACATGTCTCGTACTTCCTGAGCGTGATTCTCAGGTATGTCCAAGAATACACCTTCAGGAGTACAATAAATGACGCACCCCATTTTACACAGTAAGTCTCTTCCCAGGAGATTAGTCGGTGCCGATGCAGCCAGCAAAAAGGAATGCTTGGTATGTAAAGGCCCTACTGTAATCTTGGCTGGTTTGCTAACAGGGTAGTGCTGGACTACTCCCGTTACCCCTATGACTGGAATTGTCTTACCAGTGGTTCTCATGCCCACTGTCGAATTTATCACTGATTTGGCCGCCCCTGTGTCTACAAGAAAGTTTAATGATTTACCAGCTACATTGATTGCAATTTCTGGTTCACTTCCAAGGCTTGCAATCAATTTTACTGGCTGCAGATTACAGGTATGGCCACACCCCTATTGGGTATGGTGACCTCCCTGAATCCCGCTGGCAGCAACTACTTGTGGAGTTAATTGGGAGCTACCAGAGGCTTGCCAGTCTCTGTTCGGGGGGTATCTTTTTGTTTCCCCTGTATGTGGCTCATAACTCCGTTTCTGCGGACCTTGCTCCCAATGTCGTGTGTCGTGTCGTTGTCTAGGGGGTTGGTATGAGTTTCGTGAATTCTTCATTCTACAATCTCGTGCCATGTGTCCCTGTTTATGACAAGAACAACAAGTAACCACATTTGACTTACCCACAGGGTTTGGTGATATAAACAAAGGCTGCCTTGTGGTCAGGGCCTGTATACTTACTGCCATTAACTTATCACCTTGTTGTTCCCTGTGTCTGGTGATGTTCCTATCGTGATCAATAGCAGCCTCTCTCAAAGTAGCCACAGACAGACCTCGCCAACATGGTTGTGTGGTCTGTACCCTAGTCTTCAATGACTCTTTTAAACCATCCATCAGTACCGATACTGCTACTTCTCGATGGTTTATGTTTGTTTTAATGTCCTCTATGCCTGTGTATTTTGCCATTTCTGATAATGCTCTGTGAAAATACTCTGCAGCTGTTTCTGACTCCTTCTGTTTAATGGAGAATATTTTGATCCATTTAACTACGGCTGGGAAATACTCCTTTAACTGTAAACTTATTCTTTTTACATTGTCTTTGTTGTACACTTCTGTAAGAGGTACATCCTGATCTAATCCACAGTCAGCTAAAAATTGAGCTGCGTCGACATTGGAGGGTAAACATGCTCTCAGCAATATCTGCCAGTCTTTGTTGTTGGGCTCTACCGTGTTACCTAGGTCTCTGATGTATTTTTGGCTGGCAACTAAGTCTTTTCTAGGGTCAGGGAATTCAGACACTATGGTCCTTAATTCCATTCGGGAAAATGGGCTATACATGGCAATGTTCCTAACAGGAGTGACTCCTGAAGTGTCTGTTTTCCCATTTGGAACTACTATTACCTTAACAGGATTAACTCTAACAACCTCATTCTGTGTAGATTCTACAGGCTGTGGTGAAATAGTTTCAGCATAGTGTATGGTGCCGTACTTACCCGTTGATACGACCTCACCTATCCCTCCGCTAGGGGCCTTTGTTACTAATCTCGGGGGTGGAGCTGTGCCTACTGTGGTCTCTGCTATGGTGGCTGCTAGAGAGAGCGCTGAAATTGTTGCCGATTCGTCCTCTTGATCACATTCCTGAGGAAAGTTCAAAACAGGGTACAACTTGCACGGGTTAATACTTGCATTGGTTAATTGGTTAACATTATCTTTAACATTTACACAGTTGCTAAGTGTTTGTTTGTTACACCTTAATGCGTCATTCTCCGCAACCAATTTCTCTCCTGATATGTATGGTGGCGGTGGGGCCGTGGCTATCAGTTTTCTGATCGAGCCAGATCCCGCCGCCTGAGCCAATCCTCTCTGTATGTCACCCTCCTGTTGCCACAACTGTAAATAATCGTAATGCTTGATTCGTCTCTTTGCTGATTTAATGAGACATATCCTTCTCCTTAAATTCGTTAACACTTCTGTGCTAAAGCTACCTACTCTTGGGAATTTCTCCCCGTCATGTACCGTCATTCTCTCCCATTTATCACATAAAGCTTCTGTGTGACTTCCGTATTTCTCACACATTACGTACCTTGCCGACCCGACTGGTCGGTTCACTGAATCAACCCGAACCGAGGTTGATCGCCCCCTACCTGAACAAGTGGCCCCCATAGTTCGAAGGTGTTGCTTTATTCAGCCAACCCTTACGCAAACCAAAATGTTCAAAATAGGCTGACGGTGGCGGTTTACCGAGTACCCCACTCACTCGCCCACGCCGACCAATACGACCTGATCACACCGATATGGTGCTGGCGTACTCGACCCAGGGCCCCTGCGACCTGAACCTCTATTTACTGGAACCTGTGAGGGTGATCCGAAGAACACTTACTCTTTCCAGTAACTATTGGTTGTTGGATAGTTCCTGAGTGAGCAGCGAACCTCCCTTAAAATAAAAAAAATTATACAAATCACGTTAGAATGTACAAATAGCGTTTATGACCTTCGTACACAAATAGTACCGGTCAGGTTTACTAATGCACACAATTACGTGCGGTACAATCGTTCAGCACATAAGCAACTAATCTTATGTACGGAGCGACCAGTGGAATCGAAAATTACGGCTGCGAATTCCTTCAGCCAGAGCTTGTATGGCCTATATGGGTGTTGCACCAACCCTTTTAGGTGTTGTGCCTGTGGACTGTATAGCGGACTTCCTTGTCTGCTGTACCTGAACCTGCTGGTCTGCTATGACCTCCTGGTCTGTTACAGTATGACCTCCTGGTCTGCTACACTCTAATGCTCAAATTGTATGTTTTAACCAGGGATGCCTCCCTAGCCACCATGTACGTCACTTACACGCATGTACCTCACGAGAACTCGACTTTTCTTGTGGTTCAACCTCAAAAATTGTAAAAACAAACACTCACTCACCACATATACACTTTTGTTTCTATTTCTATTTCTGCGCAGAAATTTCTCTTTAGACCAGATGTGTAACAAATTAGAAGGATCTGTTAATTTAAATTTCGAATGTTAAAATAGATTTGCGCGATTTATCGCCTTGCGTTATTTACCGCGTTGCGCTATTTATCGCGTTGAAAAAAATTAACACTTGTGATTTGAGTTACGTGGGCGTACCCGTACGCTCCGTTGCGTAATATACGCTGCGTGCGTCGGCCCTTGGGTTGCGTACGCAAGTCTCAGTCCTTTGTTAGAGACACGTGTACGCAAAGCAAAGATCCACCGTAACACAATTTATACGTTTATCAATGTAGATGATCCTTTATCATCTACCGCGCACCACACTGACTTCGCCTTGTCTCTCAAGCACAGCTGTGTTTGTCTATACTTTAACTATATTACCTTTTTACTCTTAAACTATGAAATAGCGGCAAATCTCTCTTAGCACGTTTATCAACTATAAAACTGGCAAACAGGAGAGTGATATACGAAAATACACAAATGAAAAAAAAGAAATGCAGAGATATATGTGTGCGTGCGTGTGTACGCAAGACAGAAAAATAAACAGTTTTAAAAGAGACTAGCGTGTTGTTCTTACCTCCGGTTCCCGGATTCCTTCAGCACCCTTTACTAAGAGAAGCAGACGCTTATCCAAACAGCACTACGAGGAATATGATCTCCCGCCCTTTGCTGCTGGATAATGTCTGCTGAAATTACCTAGTGCAGATGTGTGAAGGACAGGACGAGCCCGCAATTGATAAAGCTAAATATTTATCTTATATAATACCCTTTATGAGGTCTAAGAACGCTGTACGCTATCTACGTATGAAGTACCGTAAGGGTACGCTCGTTGCGTAACGATCGCTTAGCCGTGGTCGAGACGCTCAAGCGTCACGTTCGCTCACGGTCAAGAGATCACAGGCAGGCACGCTATTGGCTGCCGACTAACGTAATGATTCGCTATAGCATAGCGAACGCTCGGGACCACGAGGAGATCACCAGCGGCGCTGACGCTCACAATGTTAAACCTTTGTATCTAAACCATAAACAGTGTATTGTGCAATAAAACCTTAGTGTAATGATAGAGTGTAAATGCAACACAGTATAACCTTATTACCTTTAAAGCTGTTCTAGCGTCACCGACGCTCTGAGAATACTTAACACTATAAGAAATACACAGATACCTGGGCTTAGGGTCCAACGCCTAATATATATATATTATGAATGATATACTTGCAAAAGAATTAATACAAATACAAATCATACACTACAATATAACATAGACTACCTAACCAGATAACTACACAGGAAATACAATACAATTACTATTTAAGGGAAAATAAGAGAGAAAGAGGAGAAGAGAGAGAGAGAGAGAAATTGGCCCACAATAACAAGAAGATCAATATAGTTGCGGAGAAACACTTACGCACAAGGGGAAACGATCGCATGCGCCTCGATATCCAGCTCCCGATTATCAGCAATGAGAACCGTTGAAGAGAGTGAACTGGATATGGTCGGCCTGCCTATTTATGCCCCACACACAATACAATTCAATGGTCCCTACAATCTCATTGTTCATTGGACACAGGAATTCGGCTTCGCATTATAACAAAAGGTCATAGGTTGATTCATACAGGTGGGCTGTGACTGCTTCCAACTGTTCAGGTGGGTGGGATACTGGGTTTCCCGCCGCATGACTAAATAAGAACAAATAATAGTAAATGGACATAAACTTCTTATGTCCATAACTATTCGCACGAGCGATTAATCCGCTCCAAACCAACACCGGAATATTGCTATTTAAATACTCTTCCGATGGGTACCAAACACCACTGTATGACCCCTGTTAGACCCTTCGTACAATACAAAGAGGGATCTCTCTGTTCAGGAACATGCTATGTTAACTAAACTTTCAGAATCTATCAAAGGGACCATGATCTACAAAATACATTATATAGTGAAAATATGTAACGATTGAGTCGCACGCTACGATCATATAAACTCTACCGTAAATACGCATAGCGTGCGCCTGCGGGTGCCCGCGACTGTGAGTATGCGCACGTACGGGAGAGCGTACGCATGCGCAGCACGGACCTGTGTGAGGTGCAAATATGGTAGTGTGCATAGAGATATTTTTCTGACTTTGACAAGGTTATAATCCACGTACTTGACAAAAAAAAAAAAACGAACACCCGGACCAAACGGACTGAAAGGGGTCCCATGTTAACACATGGGACCCCTTTCCACGAATGCAGAGACCCCCCCCGTGACTGCTGTCACAGAAAGGTCTCTTCAGCCAATCAGCGAGCGCAACGTCCTGGCACTCTGCTGATTGGCTGTATGCGCGTCTGCTGTCAGACAGCGCATCGCAAAGCCTCTCCATTATATTCAATCGTGGGAACTTTGCGTCAGCGGTGAGGTCACCCGCGGTCAGCGGCTGACCGCGGGTAACCCCACCGCTACCCGCAAAGTTCCCACCACTGAAACTAATGGAGGGAGCTGTGCGATGCGCTGTCTGACAGCAGACGCGCATACAGCCAATCAGGTGAGTGCCACGAAGTAGCGCTTCCTGATTGGCTGAAGGGACCTTCTGTGACAGCAGTCACGTGGGGTCCCGGCATTCGTGGAAAGGGGTCCCATGTGTAAACATGGGACCCCTTTCAGTCCGTTTGGTTCGGGTGTTCGTTTTTTTTTTTTTGCCAAGTACGTGGATTATAACCTGGACACTGGATTGAGGTGAGTATAATTTTTTTCACAGGTACCCCGGATTCTTCAGTGACGAGGGGGGCGTGGCAGTCGGCGGGTCAACATAGGTAAGTATGTATGTGTCGGCATGTATGAAATAAAGTTTTACTTTCACGGTGTGTGTCTCCTGTTTTTATTTGGGTATTTTTTTTCCCAGTAGAACTACAGGTACCAGCGGGCCCGTTTTTTTCTCTGGCATGCTGGTACTTGTGGTTCTCCAAGTACCAGCTTGCGGGGGAGGCTTGCTGGGACTTGTAGTACTACTGGAAAAAACAATATTCTTTCATTTTTCCAAAGGCTATCAGCCCCCCATCCGCAGCCCTTGGATGGGGGGGGGGACAGCCTCGGGCTTCGCCCTTGGGTGGCTGGGGGGGGGACCCCTTGATTGAAGGGGTCCCCGCTCCCCCAGGGTGCCCCGGCCAGGGGTGACTAGTTGGATATTTAATGCCACGGCCGCAGGGCGCTGTATAAAAGTGACCCCCGGCTGTGGCATTATCTGTCCAGCTAGTGGAACCCGATGCTGGTGTAAAAAATACGGGGGACCCCTACTATTTTTGTCCACCGTATTTTTTGCACCAGCACCAGGCGCAGAGCCCGGTGCTGGTTTTAAAAATACGGGGGATCCCCTGTCAGTTTTCCCCCCGGATTTTTAGAACCAGGACCGGCTCAAAGAGCCCGAGGCTGGTTATGCTTTGGAGGGGGGACCCCACGCCATTCCCCCCCCCCCCCCCCCGTTTTTTTTAAAATCGGAACAAAATCCGTCAAATCGGCCGTTTTTCATCAGCGGGACTGTCGAATCCGTTTTTCATTGAATATGGTCAATTTCGGCACCCACTTGCCGAAATTAGACGGTCGAATTGTGTCGAATTAAAAAACGGCCGAAAAATTGCCGCGATTCGCCGCTAATTGCATATACCCCATAGTGTAGTATTTATAAAAAAAAGGAATTTAATGGCGTAGACAATAAACATAATAAAAACAAAACAAAGTAATAATAGGTGGACTCGTACAAGATATAAAAGTATAAAAAGCTTATCTGCTTATCGAGGAGGAGTGGAGTATATACCCAACGCGTTTCGTCCTCTATGCTTTTTGGCAGGACTTCATCGAGGGGTAAGTAGTTACCCCTTGATGAAGTCCTGCCAAAAAGCACATAAGTACTGAAGGTACTATTATATATATTTCACCTGGCTAAGTGACGGCTAAGTACTATTATATATACTTCACCTGGCTAAGGATACCAACTATTTTGCACTGAATATACACAAAGGGTGTATCTGTACTAATTGATTCATGTTTAAAACTGTATCTACGGCACAAAACACCATTACTTTATGTAGTCGAAATACTACACTATTATTGTCCATATATCTGTTTTCCATACTTTGGCTGGTGTACTGGATCATTGGAAATTCCGGAAGATTGGCTAACCAGGATGACTGTAACGCAGAAAGACATTATGTACTAATCGAAATCCCATTGGTTTCAGGTACGCACATTGATTTACTATTCACACTAGGAGAATCTGTATCACTTAAGGCGCTGGGTCCTACCAATTTTTTATATTTTGCACTTGGACTTTGAAATAGGGTCCATTTTCAGAGGACTTTTTTACAGCAGCCATCTCAATTTAAGAAGTGATTTGTTAATGTATTCATTTGGTTCATTGATTTATTGATTAATTGCACATCTCTACAACACGTTAGACTTGGATAACAGGTAGCAGTGCTAATTACACTACTATATATATATATATATATATATATATATATATATATATATATATAAACAAAGACAAGGATTGATACTGCGCCACATGTGATATAGTACAGATATGTTTTTGTTAAAAAATGGCAATATAATGTAACACTCCCCTAAGAAATTAATGGGGCGTCAGCTGGATCCCTCAGTGTGAACAGGGGTGGTAATTCCCTGAGATATGTAAAATGGAAAAGGGGGGATGAGGGATGTGTAGCGACCAACGGTGTCAAATTAGAAAAAATTGCCAGTAATAAATATAATAAACTATTTATTTGATGCAAGAATAAAAATAAAAATAAATTAAAATGACACATATAAAATGGGACAACAATACAATCACAACTGGACTAAAAACACTTATAAAGTAATATAAAACTACAATCAGCTCGCCCTGTGATGAAGTCCAAGTGACGAAACGCGTTGGAAGAACTATACCTACCTCATACCACAGATAAGGAAAAACAGCTTATTCTGATTTTATTGTAGGTTTATATTACTTTATAAGTGTTTTTAGTCCAGTTGTGATTGTATTGTTGTCCCATTTTATATATATGTCATTTTAATTTATTTTTATTATTATTCTTGCATCAAATAAATAGTTTATTATATTTATTACTGGCAATTTTTTCTAATTTGACACCGTTGGTCGCTACACATCCCTCATCCCCTATATATATATATATATATATATATATATATATATATATATACACACATATATATATCTCCTATATATTTGCCCAAGTCTGTGACTGTTCCCGTAACGCTGGGCGGAGTCACAGGCACAGATCTGGCCAGGAACAGTCCCCTCCCTCTCTCCGCCCAGTCCCCTCCCCATCTCCGCCCAGTCCCCTGTCTCACTTCTCCCCGTACACTCTCTCTGGTGACACCGCAGCCACTGACTGTGAGCGGAACTCACACTACCCGCCTCACAGACTAGCGGCTGCTGCAGAGTTCAGGGGGACATGCTGAGCACTGGCAGCTGCTCTCGCTCCCTCTCCCACCCGCGGCATCCACCCGTCACTTACCCGCGGTCGCGGGTGAAAAGGGGCAGTGGCTTCGCGGAAGGGGGCGTGGCTTCGCGTCCCGACCCCCGTTTTCGGCACAACTTGCCCCCCCTCCCACCCGCGGCAACCACCCGCATCTGCCCCCCACCCGCGGCATCCACCCGTCTCTTACCCGCGGTCGCGGGTGAAAAGGGGGCGTGTCTTCGCGAAAGGGGGCGTGGCTTTGCGTCCCGACCCCCGTTTTCGGCACAACTCGCCCCCCCTCCCACCCGCGGCAACCACCCGCATCTGCCTCCCACCCGCGGCATCCACCCGACACTTACCCGCGGTCGCGGGGTGAAAAGGGGGCGTGGCTTCGCGGAAGGGGGCGTGGCTTCGCGTCCCGACCCCCTGTTTTCGGCACATTGTGGGTCGGGGCATACGGCCTTCACCCGGACACTGCTGAATCTGCAGTGCTGGCTTCTGCACTGTGACAGGAGCCGGCACTTTGGTGTCACCCCTCAGAGGGTAACACCCGGGTGCGGCCCGCACCCACGTTGTGGCGCCACTGCTCCCGCCCCCACCCGTAGCACAAACACACGCCGCATCCACCCACCACCCGCGGCACTCCCGTCCCCTCCCCCACCCAGAGCACAAACACCCGCGCCACCCACCCGCGGAACTCCCGCCCCCTCCCCCACCGGTAGCACCAACACCCGAGGCAAACCAACCGCATTTGCCCCCCACCCGCAGCACCAACACCCGCGACACCCACTCACCACCCGTGGCACCCCACCCCCTCCCCCACCCGCAGCACCAACACCCGCACCACCCGTGGCACTCTGCCCCCTCCCCCACCCACAGCACCAACACCCGCTGGCCCCCCCTGCGGCACCCAACGCATCCCCCACATCCGCTCCCACCCGCGGCACTCACGCCCCCACCCGTAGCTCCCACACCTGCAGCACCCCCCGCCCCTCCCCCACCCGCTGCAGCTGCACCAACCGCCCTACCCAAACTGTGGTATCCCTGCACCGGCACCCTCCCCCACCCACTGCAGCAGCACACCTGGTCCACTACAACCGCCGTAACCCCACACCCACCACTCACTCATCCACAGCGCCCACGGACCCCCTCCCCCATCCGTGCCATCCCCGCACCTGCCCCTCCCCTAGCTACAGCACATCCACATCACCTACCCCATCCAGATCACGTACCCCACCCGCAACACCCCCGCCACTCCCACAACCACAGCACCTACCCGCCCGCATTATCTACAGGCACCCTCCACATCTGCGGACCTCCCACACCTGCCCCTCCCCCACCCGCAACACCTCTGGACCACCACCCGAACCACCTCTGGACTCCCTCCCCCATCCACAGCTCCCCCGCATCCACCCCTCCCCCATCCACAACATCTACATCCCCCATCCGTGCCATCCCACACCTCCCCCACCCACAGCACTTCTGAAACCCATCACCTAAGCTCACCCCCCCTGCACCTCCAAACGCACACCCCTACATCGCCCCTCCCACACACACATCACCTCCATACCCCCTCCTTCATCCACAGTCCCCCTCCCCCACCAACAGCAACTACACTTCCCATCCGCGCCCCCTCTACACCTCCCCCTCCCCCACCCACAGGACCTCTGCACCCTTTACGCCATCCATGCCCCTGCACCCACCCCTCCGCCACCCACAACACCTCTGGACCCCCTCCCACACCCAACCCTCCACCACACGTAGCACCTCGAATCACCATCCACAGCCGCTACAAGTGATTCCCACGGATAGGAACCTCACTGAACCCACCCCCTTTCCAAACCCCCCAAACTTTTGTGAGTATAGTTGCTACCAATGGACATTGGATTAATTAGAAACACTAATACTGTGGCCATTATGTGTATAAGCAACACTGCTACCTGTGCCCATTGTGTATAAGTGGCGCTGCTACCTGTGCACACTGTGTGTATAAGCGGCTCTGCTACCTGTGGTCACTGTGTGTATAAGCGGCTTTGCTACCTGTGGGTATTGTGTGTATACGCCGCTCTGCTACCTGTGGGTATTGTGTGTACACGTGGCTCTGCTACCTGTGCCCATTGTGTGTATAAGCACCTCTGTTACCTGTGGGCACTGTGTATAAGCGCCTCTGCTACCTGGGGGTATTGTGTGTATAAGCGGCTCAGCTAGCTGTGGGCACTGTGTGTATAAGCGTCTCTGCCCCCTGTGGGTATTGTGTGTATAAGCGGTTCTGCTACCTGTGGGTAATGTGTGTACATGTGGCTCTGCTACCTGTGCCCATTGTGTGTATAAGCCCCTCTGCTACCTGTGGTCACTGTGTGTATAAGCGCCTCTGCCCCTGTGGGTATTGTGTGTATAAGCGGTTCTGCTACCTGTGGGTAATGTGTGTATAAGTGGCTCTGCTACCTGTGGGTATTGTGTGTATAAGCGGTTCTGCTACCTGTGGGTATTGTGTGTATAAGCGGCTCTGCTACCTGTGGGTATTGTGTGTATAAGCGGCTCTGCTACCCGTGGCCACTGTGTGTATAAGCGCCTCTGCTACCTGTGGGTATTGTGTGTATAAGCGGCTCTGCTACCTGTGGCCATTGTGTGTATAAGCGGCTCTGCTACCTGTGGGTATTGTGTGTATAAGCGGCTCTGCTACCTGTGGGTATTGTGTGTATAAGCGCCTCTGCTACCTGTGGGCACTGTGTGTATAAGCCCCTCTGCTACCTGTGGGCACTGTGTGTATAAGCGCCTCTGCCCCCTGTGAGTATTGTGTGTATAAGCGGCTCTGCTACCTGTGGGCACTGTGTGTATAAGCGCCTCTGCCCCCTGTGGGTATTGTGTGTATAAGCGGTTCTGCTACCTGTGGGTATTGTGTGTATAAGCGGTTCTGCTACCTGTGGGTATTGTGTGTATAAGCGGCTCTGCTATCTGTGGGCACTGTGTGTATAAGCGCCTCCGCCCCCTGTGGGTATTGTGTGTATAAGCGGTTCTGCTACCTGTGGGTATTGTGTGTATAAGCGGTTCTGCTACCTGTGAGTATTGTGTGTATAAGCGGCTCTGCTATCTGTGGGCACTGTGTGTATAAGCGCCTCTGCCCCCTGTGGGTATTGTGTGTATAAGCGGCTCTGCTACCTGTGGCCACTGTGTGTATAAGCGGCTCTGCTACCTGTGGCCATTGTGTGTATATGCGGTTCTGCTACCTGTGGGTATTGAGTGTATAAGCGGCTCTGCTACCTGTGGCCATTGTGTGTATAAGCGGCTCTGCTACCTGTGGCCACAGCACCTTCGTATCTTATCTACAGTGCATTGCTGTTACTCATCTGGTACTTCATAATGCAGACACTAGCAATATATACTACACTCTACACTATGTTATTCATTGTGCCCTGCGGCCACTCTGCACGCCCTCACAAAGGCCTACGCCCCCTTGACAATCGCACGCCCTCCCCCCTTACAATATTTACCCACTGCCATTAAAAAAAAACCAGGTAATACTCCATATAATAACAATTATAGCACAGCTGAAGCCCGTGCAGGGGATAATGAATCGTAGCCCCTTGCAACGGTATTTTCTGTCTAACACCTTCCCTCTCTTTATCCTCTCCCTACCACCCTGACTCTCCCTATCCTTTACCCATTGCAGAGCGTTTCTGTACATTCCCTTTCTCTCCCCCTACGCCTCTCTATCTTATCTCAACCGGAACCCATTTCTGTATGCCCTCTATACTGCCCTGCGTTTCTGATTCTGTTATCTACCGCCCTGCGTATGTTCAAAGGCGTGCAGAGGTTAACGGGGCGTAGCCCCCAACGACGGTGTGAAGAGCGCCCGTAGGGCGCGATGAATCACCTAGTATACATATATATATATATATATATATATATATATACACACACACATACATATACATACATACATATACACACACACACATACATCATGCTATTTTTCATTGTTGCTGCAGTCTTCTGTAAATAAAAAGATTAATATTAATATGTAAAAAACTTTAGTGTGCAGATTGTTTCCATGGCCCCTGTACATATGATTCATCCCCCCCATAATTTAGCATTTATGTAGCCCATAGGCTGCAATGTCTAATGTCATATGTCCGTGGTTTTAGCTATGGTGACTAAGGTCCAATAGGCGTAGCTTTTGCAATTGAAAATGGTGCTGGTTACTGGCAGCCTTGGTGTTTGTGTGGCAGTGTCATTGTGCAGCCTGGGCACCACGTGGGCAGCCGGTGGTGGGGTCTGGGCAGCAGGCAGGCGGTGGTGGGGCCTGGGCAGCAGGCAGGCGGTGGTGGGGCCTGGGCAGCAGGCAGGCGGTGGTGCTGCCTGGGCAGCAGGAGGTGGACCCTAGGCAGCAGGCAGGCAGCCAGTGTTGCTGCCTGGGCAATAGTGGCAAACCATCCCCAGCACCACTCAGTGGCAAACCAGACAAGCATACACAGCATCGGCACCAGGAACAATGTGTAGCTGGGTGTATGCCATCCCTATTACTATTCTTTGAACTTGTGTCAGAGGCAGATAATGGGTGCGGCACTCATTGAATTTAATTACTATATATTTTTTGCAGCTTGTGTGACCATCACCATGTGGGCACTGGGCAGCATCATCAGAAGACCTGCGAGTCTCAACACACAATCTGCATGTCGCAGTGCCAGCACGCACCAGCAACAGCACATCGCAGGGTCAGCACACACCACCAGCACATCGCAGGGCCAGCATACACCACCAGCAGTGGCAGCACATCCCAGGGCCAGCAGACCGCACCACCAGCGCGTCGCAGGGCCAGCACACACCACCAGCAGTGGTAGCACGTCGCAAGGCCAGCACACACCACCAGCAGCGCATCGCAGGGCCAGCACACACCACCAGCAGCGCGTCACAGGGCCAGCACACACCAGCAGCAGCAGCACACTGCAGGGCCAACACACACCAGCAGCAGCAGCACACTGCAGGGCCAACACACACCAGCAGCAGCACACTGCAGGGCCAACACACACCAGCTGCAGCACACTGCAGGGCCAACACACACCAGCAGCAGCACATCACAGGGCCAACACACACCAGCAGCACACTGCAGGGCCAACACACACCAGCAGCAGCACATCACAGGGCCAACACACACCAGCAGCAGCACATCGCAGGGCCAACACACACCAGCAGCAGCACATCGCAGGGCCAATACACACCAGCAGCAGCACATCGCAGGGTCAACACACACCAGCAGCAGCACATCGCAGGGCCAACACACACCAGCAGCAGCACACTGCAGGGCCAACACACACCAGCAGCAGCACACTGCAGGGCCAACACACACCAGCAGCACACTGCAGGGCCAGCACACACCAGCAGCACACTGCAGGGCCAGCACACACCAGCAGCACACTGCAGGGCCAGCACACACCAGCAGCACACTGCAGGGCCAGCACACACCAGCAGCACACTGCAGGGCCAGCACACACCAGCAGCTGCACGTGGCATTGACAGAGAGGGCCCGGCCAGTGCAGACTCAGGTCCTCATTCAGTATTGATCGTATTTGCACAGCTGCTCGCTGCAGCTTTGCAAATGCGATCCTTACCTCCTACTGCATTTGCATTGCTGTTACACACCTCCTGGTTGCATTTGCAATGACAGCATTGCAACCGGAATCGCAGTCTGGGATCAAACATTGCGACACTCATCTGCAACGGCAAGCTGAGTAAGGCTTAGCTTACTTAGGCTAGCCTTCGCAGGGCGGCTTGCAAGGCCAAGGAAACGGCGTCTCGCAATACAGTCCTAAGCTTCGCCTGAGAAAATGGGGGCGCCCCGTCCCTTCCCCCAAATGTCTCTGCCTGTCAGTCAGACAAGGGCCTTTGCAATACTGCGATGTGATTGCAGGACCCATTCTGCACATGCGCAGTTAACCTAATTATCAGGAAACTGCGCTGAGGATCGCTAATGCAATTCATACTGAATAAGCCCCTGAGCCCAGAGCATGACACAAACTGAGATGGGATCGGGAAAGTCATTAATTTATGCCTATCTTGGATGAACAACACACACTGCAGTCAGTATTTGGTTTTCCCCCAAAGGGGACATACACACAGACACACAATATAACCTGATATCACAGATGTATCAGGTACCAGTAACCACCAGACACCCACCTATCATTACACTGTATTCATAGGAGGAGCGTGCAAGCATGTTCTTTATGTTGTGTATTGCAGATTGTACATGTTCACATATTAGCATTGGCTGTGTGTTGTGCATTGTGCCCTCCCAATTATCATTACACAGTGTAAAGAATAGGTTTCACAATCAGTGTAGCATAGTGTCCTATCCTATAATAAACGCCATGTGTTAGATCTTGTGGAAATCGTTGCCTGTAGTGCAAAATCTGTATTCCTGGCAATGATGAGCCGTCTCTGCATAGTGCATAAGCTACACAGGAAAAACCTCACTGGCTTCTGCAGCGACACCACAAATCCCATATACTGCAACAGAACTGCAGCCCTTCTGTCTACCCAGGATGAAACTTGTGCGTCAGGACACAACACGCAGCCTCCATGATGTAGAAGTGACTGTTACGCTTTTATTGCATTACCAACTAAGCTTTGTATTATATTGATGGTTTTACAACTATTTTACCTCATCTTTTATCTATCTCCCACTTACTCACAGTCCCTTCTTGTTACAGAGAGTAAATGGGTTTGATGATGAAGAGGAATGAGAGACAGGCACTTGCATCACTGGTGTAACCAGCACTCTGGTGACATCTTGTGGCCAATATAAGGTCACGCACATAAGAGCATTCATCATTAGCAGCTAGTATAAGGCACAGTGACGGAGGAGGTGCTAGGGTGCTGATCCCGGGTAAGTCATCATACTGCCACAGACTAGGACACAGCCAAGGAATTCCATACAGCCTGGCCTGCTATGTAAGTTGCTTTCACGTCCAGATTGTCATCCAGCAGCACAAAATCTGGAAAAAAGGAAGAGAGTTAGATTGCAAGAACAAATAAAAGTCTGTTACTAGTATTACCCATCTGCCGGTGACTTCTGGTCTCAGTGTAGGGTTCAATCAAAAGTAAAAATAAATAAATAATCTCAAAACGAATTTGCATATAGATTAACAGAAATTCTTGTCGATCTCCTCTAAGGGAAGATTTATCAAACCTTCCAGAGAGAAAGTGGGTGAGTAACCCATAGCAACCAGACATCACTGGCTGTCATTCATCTGACACAGTCTAAAAATGACAGTTAGAAGTGGTCTTTGAAAGGCTTGATGCATCTCCTCCATAGTCTGTTTGCAATGACCACATGGGGGAAGTGGCATCTCCTGGCTGCAAGCTCAGCGAGGCATCAGAAGCACAAACCCGCTCCCCTGTCCTGCAATCACCATTCAGTCCCCAGGAGAAGCCAGTCTCAGCCAACTTAGCTACACTTTAATTGTACCAAGCAAACTAATAGGAGACAAGTAGGAATTGTATGACACAGAAAGCTATATAAGCATACAGTGATTTACCTGCATCTGCCCCGAAATCCAGAGTTCCCTTGCGGTGCTGTAGGCCAAGGACTTTTGCTGGATGAAGAGACGCAGCTTCTAGAGCCTCTTCCACGGTACAACCTGCCAGGAGACACAGGAGGCCGCTGTATTACCCTGCACAGACTCCTGGTAATATAGTGAGGAGCTGTATATCACATACAGACAGGCAGGCAGGCAGGCAGGCAGGCAGACAGACAGACTACAGCTGGATACACATGGGAACTTATCAACTTACACCCGGGAAATATGGATCAGTGTGGTATTTGGCCACAGACATGGTTAGCCAAAGGGGTCAGGGCTGATCATTTAGCCTTTCCCCAGTGTCACATTGGGCTCAATCAGTGCGCATACACACACAGTGATAGGGGAGAGTGACAAGTTGGTAACAGTGATGAAGGGGGGGGGGGGGGGGGGGAGAATGACAGTGATGAGGGGAAGGGGGGGGGAGAGTGACAGTGAGGAGGGGGGGGGGGGGGGGAGAGAGAGCCAGTGATGAGGGGGGAGGGGAGAGTGACAGTGATGAGGGGGGAGGGGAGAGTGACAGTGATGAGGGGGGAGGGGAGAGTGACAGTGATGAGGGGGGAGGGGAGAGTGACAGTGATGAGGGGGGAGGGGAGAGTGACAGTGATGAGGGGGGAGGGGAGAGTGACAGTGATGAGGGGGGGAAGAGAGAGCCAGTGATGAGGGGGGAGGGGAGAGAGCCAGTGATGAGGGGGGAGGGGAGAGTGACAGTGATGAGGGGGGGGGGGGGGGGGGGGGGGAGAAGAGAGAGCCAGTGATGAGGGGGGAGGGGAGAGTGACAGTGATGAGGGGGGGGGGGGAGCCAGTGATGAGGGGGGAGGGAGAGTGACAGTGATGAGGGGGGAGGGGGGGGGGGGGGGGGGAGGAGAGCGACAGGTTGGTGACAATGATGAAGGGTTATAGGTTACTCACCTGTGGCTTCATGGAAATGCTTTACACGACGTCTCCATGAAGCGATGCTGCCCGCCAGCGTGCATGTACCTGGTATGGGCGAGGGGCACAGGTCACCAGTCAGAAATCTCAGCTGGTATTGTACAGTATTATATTTGTACCACACTAACCAAAGATAGCCAACAGGTACTGCCATTTACGTGCAGACACCCAACAACATAGAGAGATAGAGATATAGATTTTTATATATATATATATATATATATATATATATATATATATATATATATATATATATATATATATATATATATATATATATAATCAATCACACACACACACACACACACACACACACACACACACACACACACACACACACCTCTCTAGTCCAAATCAGCCGGCACTCCCATACAAATTAACAACAGGTCTCCGTGCTCGGGTAGCAAAATAGCAAACAAACATCCATAAACATGGCACTGGAGACTCTGGTACAGCAATAATCACTGGTATGCAGCATAGACGTTTCAGAGCGTGCGCCCCGTCCTCAGTACAGTGGGGGTAATTCAGACCTGATCACAGCAGCAAATTTGTTAGCAGTTGGGCAAAACCATGTGCACTGCAGGGGGGGGGGGGGGCGCAGATATAACATGTGCAGAGAGAGTTAAGGTCCATACACATTAGACGATGTCGCTCTGTGAGCGACGTCGTCTAAAGTCTCCCCCTCCCGGGCGGCCGACTGTACACACTGAGCGATATGACCGCTCATATCGCTCAGTGACGTCACGCCTCCGCCAGCCCTGCATGCAGGTCGTGGACGACAGTCCAGATCCTGCATGCATGCCTACCGACAGCGACGATCGTTGCCGACCCGAGGGGACGCGCATCGGTCGTTGCTGGCGGCATACACACTTGCCAATAAAATGAGCGTCGTTGCTCATGGAGGGGGATAATGAGCGACGTCGCTCATTTTAATCGGCAAGTGTGTATGGGCCTTTAGATTTGGGTGGGTTATATCGTTTCTGTGCAGGGTAAATACTGGCTGCTTTATTTTTACACTGCAATTTAGATTTCAGTTTGAACACACCCCAGCCAAATCTAACTCTCTCTGCACATGTTACATCTGCCCCACCCTGCAGTGCACATTGGGGGTAATTCTGAGTTGATCGCAGCAGGATTTTTGTTAGCAGTTGGGCAAAACCATGTCCACTGCAGGGGAGGCAGATATAACATGTGCAGAGAGAGTTAGATTTGGGTGGGTTATATTGTTTCTGTGCAGGGTAAATACTGGCTGCTTTATTTTTACACTGCAATTTAGATTTCAGTTTGAACACACCCCACCCAAATCTAACTCTCTCTGCACATGTTATATCTGCCTCCCCTGCAGTGCACATGGTTTTGCCCAACGGCTAACAAATGTGCTGCTATGATCAACTCTGAATTACCCCCAATACAAGATCACAAGACATACAACAAATTACCTCAATATACCTGTGCAGGTCCCCGTGATCCTCACTGCCGCACACCTGGTTCCCGTTTCCACCCGCCGCGCCGCAGTCCACTTCCTCTCCTGACGTCACTGTTGCCATGAACATACAATATGTTATAAAAAAAAATAAGATTTTACTTACCGATAAATCTATTTCTCGTAGTCCGTAGTGGATGCTGGGACTCCGTAAGGACCATGGGGAATAGCGGCTCCGCAGGAGACAGGGCACAAGAATAAAAGCTTTAGGATCAGGTGGTGTGCACTGGCTCCTCCCCCTATGACCCTCCTCCAAGCCTCAGTTAGGATACTGTGCCCGGACGAGCGTACATAATAAGGAAGGATATTGAATCCCGGGTAAGACTCATACCAGCCACACCAATCACACCGTACAACTTGTGATCTGAACCCAGTTAACAGTATGATAACAACGAAGGAGCCTCTGAAAAGATGGCTCACAACAACAATAACCCGATTTAGTTAACAATAACTATGTACAAGTATTGCAGACAATCCGCACTTGGGATGGGCGCCCAGCATCCACTACGGACTACGAGAAATAGATTTATCGGTAAGTAAAATCTTATTTTCTCTGACGTCCTAGTGGATGCTGGGACTCCGTAAGGACCATGGGGATTATACCAAAGCTCCCAAACGGGCGGGAGAGTGCGGATGACTCTGCAGCACCGAATGAGAGAACTCCAGGTCCTCCTCAGCCAGGGTATCAAATTTGCAGAATTTAGCAAACGTGTTTGCCCCTGACCAAGTAGCTGCTCGGCAAAGTTGTAAAGCCGAGACCCCTCGGGCAGCCGCCCAAGATGAGCCCACTTTCCTTGTGGAATGGGCTTTTACAGATTTTGGCTGTGGCAGGCCTGCCACAGAATGTGCAAGCTGAATTGTACTACAAATCCAACGAGCAATAGTCTGCTTAGAAGCAGGAGCACCCAGCTTGTTGGGTGCATACAGGATAAACAGCGAGTCAGACTTTCTGACTCCAGCCGTCCTGGAAACATATATTTTCAGGGCCCTGACAACGTCAAGTAACTTGGAGTCCTCCAAGTCCCTAGTAGCCGCAGGCACCACAATAGGTTGGTTCATGTGAAAAGCAGAAACCACCTTAGGGAGAAATTGAGGACGAGTCCTCAATTCTGCCCTGTCAGAATGAAAAATTAAGTAAGGGCTTTTATATGATAAAGCCGCCAATTCTGACACACGCCTGGCTGAAGCCAGGGCTAACAGCATCGTCACCTTCCATGTGAGATATTTTAAGTCCACAGTGGTGAGTGGTTCAAACCAATGTGACTTAAGGAACCTCAAAACAACATTGAGATCCCAAGGTGCCACTGGAGGCACAAAAGGAGGTTGTATATGCAGTACCCCTTTTACAAATGTCTGAACTTCAGGTACTGAAGCCAGTTCTTTCTGGAAGAAAATCGACAGGGCCGAAATTTGAACCTTAATGGACCCTAATTTTAGGCCCATAGACAGTCCTGTTTGCAGGAAATGGAGGAAACGACCCAGTTGAAATTCCTCTGTAGGGGCCTTCTTGGCCTCACACCACGCAACATATTTTCGCCAAATGCGGTGATAATGTTTTGCGGTTACATCCTTCCTGGCTTTGACCAGGGTAGGGATGACTTCATCTGGAATGCCTTTTTCCTTCAGGATCCGGCGTTCAACCGCCATGCCGTCAAACGCAGCCGCGGTAAGTCATGGAACAGACAAGGCCCCTGCTGGAGCAGGTCCTTTCTTAGAGGTAGAGGCCACGGGTCTTCCGTGAGCATCTCTTGAAGTTCCGGGTACCAAGTCCTTCTTGGCCAATCCGGAACCACGAGTATCGTTCTTACTCCTCTCCTTCTTATGATTCTCAGTACTTTTGGTATGAGAGGCAGAGGAGGGAACACATACACTGACTGGTACACCCACGGTGTCACCAGAGCGTCCACCGCTATTGCCTGAGGGTCCCTTGACCTGGCGCAATATCTGTCTAGTTTTTTGTTTAGACGTGACGCCATCATGTCCACCTTTGGTTTTTCCCAACGGTTTACAATCAGGTGGAAGACTTCTGGGTGAAGTCCCCACTCTCCCGGGTGAAGGTCGTGTCTGCTGAGGAAGTCTGCTTCCCAGTTGTCCACTCCCGGAATGAACACTGCTGACAGAGCTATCACATGATTTTCCGCCCAGCAAAGAATCCTTGCAGCTTCTGCCATTGCCCTCCTGCTTCTCGTGCCGCCCTGTCTGTTTACGTGGGCGACTGACGTGATGTTGTCCGATTGGATCAATACCGCCTGACCCTGAAGCAGGGGTTTCGCTTGACTTAGGGCATTGTAAATGGCCCGTAGTTCCAGAATGTTTATATGAAGAGATGTTTCCATGCTTGACCACAAGCCCTGGAAGTTTCTTCCCTGTGTGACTGCTCCCCAGCCTCTCAGGCTTGCATCCGTGGTCACCAGGATCCAATCCTGAATGCCGAATCTGCGGCCCTCTAGAAGATGAGCACTCTGCAACCACCACAGGAGGGACACCCTTGTCTTTGGTGACAGGGTTATCCGCTGCTGCATCTGAAGATGCGAACCGGACCATTTGTCCAGTAGATCCCACTGAAACGTTCTTGCATGGAATCTTCCGAATGGAATTGCTTCGTAAGAAGCCACCATTTTTCCCAGGACCCTCGTGCACTGATGCACTGACACCTGGCCTGGTTTTAGGAGGTTCCTGACTAGCTCGGATAACTCCTTGGCCTTCTCCTCCGGGAGAAAAACCTTCTTCTGGACTGTGTCCAGAATCATTCCTAGGAACAGAAGACGTGTCGTTGGAATCAGCTGCGATTTTGGAATATTTAGGATCCACCCGTGCTGACGTAACACTATCTGAGATAGTGCTACTCCGACTTCTAACTGTTCCCTGGACCTTGCCCTTATCAGGAGATCGTCCAAGTAAGGGATAATTAAGATGCCTTTTCTTCGAAGAAGAATCATCATTTCGGCCATTACCTTGGTAAAGACCCGAGGTGCCGTGGACAACCCAAACGGCAGCGTCTGAAACTGATAATGACAGTCTTGTACTACAAACCTGAGATACCCTTGGTGAGAAGGGTAGATTGGGACGTGGAGATAAGCATCTTTGATGTCCAGACACACCATATAGTCCCCTTCTTCCAGGTTCGCTATCACCGCTCTGAGTGATTCCATCTTGAATTTGAACCTTTTTATGTAAGTGTTCAAGGATTTAAGATTTAAAATTGGTCTCACCGAGCCGTCCGGCTTCGGTACCACAAACAGCGTGGAATAATACCCCTTTCCTTGTTGTAGGAGGGGTACCTTGATTATCACCTGCTGGGAATACAGCTTGTGAATGGCTTCCAGAACTGCCTCCCTGTCGGAGGGAGACTTTGGCAGAGCAGACTTCAGGAACCGGCGAGGGGGAAACGCCTCAAATTCCAGTTTGTACCCCTGCGATACTACCTGTAGAATCCAGGGATCCACTTGCGAGTGAGCCCACTGCGCGTTGAAATTCTTGAGACGGGCCCCCACCAAGTCTGAGTCTGCTTGTAAAGCCCCAGCGTCATGCTGAAGACTTGGCAGAAGCAGGGGAAGGCTTCTGATCCTGGGAAGCGGCTGCATGGTGCAGTCTTTTTCCCCTTCCTCTGCCCCGGGGCAGAAAGGAATGGCCTTTTGCTCGCTTGTATTTATGGGAACGAAAGGACTGAGTTTGAAAAGACGGTGTCTTTTTCTGCTGATGTGAAGTGACCTGGGGTAAGAAGGTGGACTTTCCAGCCGTTGCCGTGGCCACCAGGTCCGAAAGACCAGCCCCAAATAACTCCTCCCCTTTATACGGCAATACTTCCATATGTCGTTTGGAATCCGCATCCCCTGACCACTGACGCGTCCATAACGTTCTTCTGGCAGAGATGGACATAGCACTTACTCTTGATGCCAGGGTGCAAATATCCCTCTGTGCATCACGCATAAATAGTAATGCATCCTTCAAATGCTCTATAGTTAACAATATATTGTCCCTATCCAGGGTATCAATATTTTCAGTCAGGGAATCCGACCACGCGACTCCAGCACTGCACATCCAGGCTGAAGCGATTGCTGGTCGCAGTATAACACCAGTATGTGTGTATATACTTTTTAGGATATTTTCCAGCCTTCTATCAGCTGGTTCTTTGAGGGTGGCCGTATCAGGAGATGGTAACGCTACTTGTTTAGATAAACGTGTGAGCGCCTTATCTACCCTAGGGGGTGTTTCCCAACGTGTCCTAACCTCTGATGGGAAAGGATATAGTGCCAATAATTTATTAGAAATTAGCAGTTTTTTGTCGGGAGAAACCCACGCTTTATCACATACCTCATTCAATTCATCTGACTCAGGAAAAACTATTGGTAGTTTTTTCACCCCCCACATAATACCCTTCTTAGTGGTATTTGTAGTGTCAGAAATGTGCAATGCTTCCTTCATTGCCGTGATCATGTAACGTGTGGCCCTACTGGACATTACGTTCGACTCATCACCGTCGACACTAGACTCAGTATCTGTGTCTGGGTCTGTGTCGACCCACTGAGGTAACGGGCGTTTTAGGGCCCCTGACGGTGTCTGAGACGCCTGGACAGGCACTAATTGATTTGCCGGCTGTCTCATGTCGTCAACAGTTTTTTGCAAAGTGTTGACATTATCACTTAATTGTTTGAACACGATCATCCAGTCAGGTGTCGACTCCCTAGGGGGTGACATCACTAACGCAGGCAATTGCTCCGCCTCCACATCATTTTCCTCCTCATACATGTCGACACACACGTACCGACACACAGCACACACACCGGGAATGCTCTGATAGAGGACAGGACCCCACGAGCCCTTTGGAGAGACAGAGGGAGAGTCTGCCAGCACACACCCAGCGCTATATATATATATATATATATATATATATATATATATATATATATATATATATATATATATATATATACATATACAGGGATAACCTTATATAAGTGTTATTCCCTTATAGCTGCTGTTTATATTGTCATTTGCTGCCAATAGTGCCCCCCCCTTCTCTTTTTTACCCTGATTCTGAAGCAGGACTGCAGGGGAGAGTCAGGGAGCCGTCCTTCCAGCGGAACTGTGAGGGAAAATGGCGCTTGTGTGCTGAGGAGATAGGCTCCGCCCCTTCACGACGCCCTTATCTCCCGCTCTTTTGTGTAAAAATGGCAGGGGTTAAAATACATCCATATAGCCCAGGAGCTATATGTGATGTATTCTTTTGCCACCTAAGGTATTATCATTTATATTGCGTCTCAGGGCGCTCCCCCCCAAGCACCCTGCACCCTCAGTGACCGGAGTGTGAAGTGTGCTGAGAGCAATGGCGCACAGCTGCGGTGCTGTGCGCTACCTTAGTCTGAAGACAGGATTGTCTTCTGCCGCCGATTTCACCGGACCTCTTCGTCTCTTCTGGCTCTGTAAGGGGGACGGCGGCGCGGCTCCGGTGACCCATCCAGGCTGTACCTGTGATCGTCCCTCTGGAGCTAATGTCCAGTAGCCTAAGAAGCCCAATCCACTCTGCACGCAGGTGAGTTCGCTTCTTCTCCCCTTAGTCCCACGATGCAGTGAGCCTGTTGCCAGCAGGACTCACTGAAAATAAAAAACCTAAATTAAACTTTTATTCTAAGCAGCTCAGGAGAGCCACCTAGCCTGCACCCTTCTCGTTCGGGCACAAAAATCTAACTGAGGCTTGGAGGAGGGTCATAGGGGGAGGAGCCAGTGCACACCACCTGATCCTAAAGCTTTTATTCTTGTGCCCTGTCTCCTGCGGAGCCGCTATTCCCCATGGTCCTTACGGAGTCCCAGCATCCACTAGGACGTCAGAGAAAGTTATTATGTTGGTGTTTTTTATAACATATTGTATGTTCATTACAGGCCTGACTGTAACAGACCCGTAATTACTGAGGGTATCCCCGCCATGCCTGAATGCGCCCGGAGCCCTCTTCTTCCGGGCGGTGGAGCCGGTGACACGCATACACTGCGTAGTCATGGCAACAGTGACGTTGAGAGAGGAAGTGGACTGAGGATCACAGGTATATAGAGGTCACTTGTTGCATGTCTTGTGATCTTGTATTGTACTGAGGACGGGGCGCACGCTCCAAAATGTTTACGCTGAATACAAGGGATTATTGCTATACCAGAGTCTCCAGTGCAGTGTTTATGGATGTGTATATATCTATCTGTCTATACACACACACACACACACACACACGTTTTAGGCAGGTGTGGCAAAAATGCTCAAAGTGAGAATGCTTTAAAAAAAAAAAAAAAAATGGAGGCGTTAATAGTGGATTTTCATCAATTAACAAAATGCAAAGTGGATGAACAGAAGAGAAGTCACATAGGCCCTACACACTGGGCGGTATCACTCAAAGATATGAACGATCTTGTTCATTAATGAACGAGATACCGTTCATATCTTTCAGTGTGGAGGCAGCAGCAATGAACAATGCGCGGCCCCGCGCTCGTTCATCGCTGGTGCCCCGTCGGCATTGCATGCAGGCCAATATGGACGATCTCGCCCATATTTGCCTGCACTTCTATGGAGCCGTGTGATGGGGGGAGTGAATTAACTTCACTCCCCCCGTCACTGCCCCCCCCCCCCACCGCCCGTCGGCCGTATCCGCCGTCGGGCAGCTCGGTGGCGGATCTTTAAATGTGTAGGGCCCTTAAATCAAATCAATATTTGGTGCGGCCACCCTTTGCCTTCAGGTATTTTGTAGGATTGAAGTCAGGTGTATGATAACCCAACCATACCAAACAGGTGATAATGATCATCATTTCAATATGTAGGTTGAAACACAGGGGCAGATGCATTAAGCCTGGAGAAGTGATAAAGTGGAAGGTGATAGGAGCTGATTGGCTGGTGCGTTATCACTTCTCCAGGCTTAATACATCTGCCCCACAGTTATTAACTGAAACAGCTCAAACGGAAATCCAACTTTGGGGGGTATTCAGAGGTGGACGCAATGTTGATAATTATGCAAATGGCTGACTTCCAGTCTTCTACACATGTGCTTCAGCCGCAGTGTGCATGTGCAGACTTTCACTATGCACTTGTATCCCGGAAGGATGCGATTGCATTGTGATTGGCAAGCGGCAGGCGGTCGGGGGTAGCAATGCGGTGGGGAGCGAGTGAAGAAGGAAGCACAGGCATGTCATGGCTCTTTTTGGGAGGCCCGATAACATCGCCTTCGTTTTCTGCGATAGGAGACATGGAACTGGGCCGCCTTAACACGCACCATGGCTGCGTATGCAGGGGGTCTACCTCTAATTCCTGATTGTGCGATACAATCGTAACTGAATTGTGATCACATCGCTGGGTGGCACCACACATGCTGGGTAGCCCCACAGCATGCGATTTTAACCCGCTTGATGCTAAGGAGCTGAATGTGGCACATATGTGTGCGGTCAGCAGTCCTCCTGACCCTGCTGGGGCGCTATAACTAAGGAGGAGCCAGACTGTGATGCCTGTTACTGTGCACTACTGTTAGTAATGTATTGCCTACAGCAGGTAAAGTATCACATGACATGAGGTAACCATAAGCTGCTGGGGCTGTTACAGAACACCATGCGGCTATAGTGTATCACATGACATGAGGTAACCGAGGCTGCTGGGGTTGTTACAGGACACCATGCGGCTATAGTGTATCACATGACATGAGGTAACCGAGGCTGCTGGGGCTGTTACAGGACACCATGCGGCTATAGTGTATCACATGACATGAGGTAACCGGGGCTGCTGGGGCTGTTACAGGACACCATGCGGCTATAGTGTATCACATGACATGAGGTAACCGAGGCTGCTGGGGTTGTTACAGGACACCATGCGGCTATAGTGTATCACATGACATGAGGCAACCGAGGCTGCTGGGGCTGTTACAGGACACCATGCGGCTATAGTGTATCACATGACATGAGGTAACCGAGGCTGCTGGGGCTGTTACAGGACACCATGCGGCTATAGTGTATCACATGACATGAGGTAACCGAGGCTGCTGGGGCTGTTACAGGACACCATGTGCTATAGTGTATCACATTACATGAGGTAACCGAGGCTGCTGGGGCTGTTACAGGACACCATGCGGCTATAGTGTATCACATGACATGAGGTAACCGAGGCTGCTGGGGCTGTTACAGGACACCATGTGCTATAGTGTATCACATTACATGAGGTAACCGAGGCTGCTGGGGCTGTTACAGGACACCATGCGGCTATAGTGTATCACATGACATGAGGTAACCGAGGCTGCTGGGGCTGTTACAGGACACCATGCGGCTATAGTGTATCACATGACATGAGGTAACCGTAAGCTGCTGGGGCTGTTACAGAACACCATGCGGCTATAGTGTACCACATGACATGAGGTAACTGGGGCGCTATAACTAAGGAGGAGCCAGACCGGCCTGTGATGCCTGTTACCATACACTACTGAACATGTAACATGATAGGATGAGGATTTCATGGAGCGTGAACTTGGCGCTCAGCACCACTGTGTTACAAGACACAGGGGTCTATTCATGAAGCAGTGAAAAGAGTGGAGAAGTGAGCCAGTGGAGAAGTTGCCCGTGGCAACCAATCAGCTGCTCTGTATAATCTTATAGTATGCAAATTATGGATGTTACTTCAGTGCCGATTGGTTGCCATGGGCAACTTCTCCACTGGCTCACTTTTCCACATTTTTCACTGTTTCATGAATAGACCCCACAATGTACTCTAATACCGGGGTAGGCAACCTGCGGCACTACTCATCCCAGCATGCTCTGCTGCAGTTTTGCTAACACTGCTGGAATGTGTAGTCTCACAGGCAACCTACCCTTGCACTAATCCATAACAGCATATACATAGCTACTCATATACAGACTGACACATTGTTCTACTGGGATCCATTCAATTTGCCGGCTGTTGGAATCCCGGCAAAACAGGACTATTCCCACTCGCGGGTGTCCACAACACCCACAGAGTGGGAATAGATCCTGTGGCGAGTGCAGCGAGCCCGCAAGGGGACTCTCTGCGCTTGTCCCATGCCGGAATTCTGGCGGGCAGGATGCCGTTGTCGGGATATGGACAGCCGGCAACCCGCCCGCCGGTAAATCATATGTATTCCATTGTACTTACCAGCCACGTATGCGTTATACCCATCAATGAGTATTTCCTGCTGTCCCAGAGTGTGTCTCCCGGGCCCAAGGCCCATGGCCGTGATGGCATCTGTCACTAGCACCAGGCCTGGAACACACAACAAGATACACCATGACAGGGGTCTGCTTATGGGTGGGAATGTGCCCCATGCAGTAAGACAAGAGAGGAGGTGGCACAATGTAGAGGAGTCTGACTGGCATGGAAACGGGTAGTTATGGGAGACAAACCCCCCAAACGCCAGTCACTGCGGCACAGAACTCTGCAGTCTAATACAGGCTATCACAATGCTGATATCTGCAGAATATTATACTGGGAGGGGGGTAATCCGGAATGATTGGGATTAGGGTTTTCTAATTTAGAATTTGGAGCACCACACCTAAAAAATGCCACATTACACTAACAAAATGCCCTTCGTCTCTGTATTTATTTAGCAGTGCTCCTCGCAGTAGCTGGCTGATCACGTATATGACAAAACCAACGCACCACAGCAAATTGTTTCTGCTTTTTCCTTTCTGGTTTCCAGAATAAAAGACCAATTACCTGTATATAAACCTTATCACAGTCTACAAGCTGCGCGGTATAACACGTGGTCACAACAGAAGGGCCTTGTTGTCTTTTGATCAACGTTTCTCGGGGTAAAGCCGAGCCCCAGCCATGCCCTCCCCTACCCACGCCAGTGACACTCACCATTGGGGTGGGCACGATGGGCTATCCGAAGTGCGGCGGGATTGGTGTGGATTCCGTCTGCAATCATCCCATAATAAACCGTCCTTCCGGCTGGGATGCGATCACTCGTCAGTAGCCCCACAATGCCAGGGTCGCGGTGGTGGAACTGCAGCGGATGGGTCAGGGTGTATGGTTATTATCAGACACAGGCACACGGTATAGAAGTCTAGGTGACAGCAGCAGACGGTACAGGCAGAGAGTGACCCAATGGACAGACGGAGATTGGCTGCCAAGACTCACGTACCGGCAGCATGGCGTTGAAGAGGTGCGTAATAAATGAGGCACCGCAGCTTACGGCATCCTCAGCCTGAGACAGATTGGCCACTGAGTGCCCTGTGGACAGAGAGGACGTTATACCACGGCTATGTCAGCAAGGAAGCCCTCTCTTCTCAATATCAGCTATGGCTAAGTCGCAGGGACCCCAGCGTGCCAGGAAGGGCTATTTGCAGCAATTAGTATGAGGACTTATCTGTAAGATGTTAATGTTAACAAAACTGTAAAGACACATTGTTATTATGACTTAGTATGACATTACTGTCCCCATGGGCTACAGGACAGAAGTGTGCACACACCTAGCGAGACACATATCCCGCGCCGCACCAGTTCTGTGATCACCTCCTGGCTCCGCCCCATCTCAGGGGCGAGTGTGACAATGCTGACTCCTTCCAACGTCCCATAGGTGTCCAGGAGCTCGGAGAAACCCTTCTCACTGAAAGAGCGCAGGCAATGCTCAGGGTGGGCTCCCTTCTTCTCTGCGCTGATGTACGGACCCTCCAGGTGGACACCTGCAGCCAGAGGAGGAACAGGGAATAGAGAGACTAAGAAACGTCAGTGATTCTGTGTACTGGGATGGTGGCAGAATCAGAGTGACCTCCCACCATCTGTGGATGTTGAGGGTTGTCAGGCATGATCTATGTAGATGAAAAGTGGAGAAGGTATAATCTGTTTGTATGATGGAACGTCATTACCCAACACTCCGGCTCCGTGTGGTCCCCCATCCATCACAGATATCTGAGGCAGCACCTGACAAAGAATGAGAAAGATTGGTCTACACGTTTCTGTTACCACTGGATGTTAAAGAGGCCCTGGGCTGAGGTAACATGGGGTATTGTGTATGGCTGTGTGAGGAGAACATTCCGCCTCGGACTCACCTGCATCGTTACCATTGGATGTTAGAGAGGCCCTGGGCTGTGGTAACATGGGGCATTGTGTATGGCTGTGTGAGGAGAACATTCAGCCTCAGACTCACCTACAGTGGAACCACTGGATGTTAGAGCGGGCCTGGGCTGTGGTAACATGGGGCACTGTGTATGGCTGTGTGAGGAGAACATTCAGCCTCAGACTCACCTACAGTGGAACCACTGGATGTTAGAGCGGGCCTGGGCTGTGGTAACATGGGGCACTGTGTATGGCTGTGTGAGGAGAACATTCAGCCTCAGACTCACCTACAGTGGAACCACTGGATGTTAGAGCGGGCCTGGGCTGTGGTAACATGGGGCACTGTGTATGGCTGTGTGAGGAGAACATTCAGCCTCAGACTCACCTACAGTGGAACCACTGGATGTTAGAGCGGGCCTGGGCTGTGGTAACATGGGGCACTGTGTATGGCTGTGTGAGGAGAACATTCAGCCTCAGACTCACCTACAGTGGAACCACTGGATGTTAGAGCGGGCCTGGGCTGTGGTAACATGGGGCACTGTGTATGGCTGTGTGAGGAGAACATTCAGCCTCAGACTCACCTACAGTGGAACCACTGGATGTTAGAGAGGCCCTGGGCTGTGGTAACATGGGGCACTGTGTATGGCTGTGTGAGGAGAACATTCAGCCTCAGACTCACCTACAGTGGAACCACTGGATGTTAGAGAGGCCCTGGGCTGTGGTAACATGGGGCACTGTGTATGGCTGTGTGAGGAGAACATTCCGCCTCGGACTCACCTGCATCGTTAGTACCACTGGATGCTAGAGCGGGCCTGGGCTGTGGTAACATAGGGCATTGTGTATGGCTGTGTGAGGGGAACATTCAGCCTCAGACTCACCTACAGTGGAACCACTGGGATTAGACACTAATTAATTTATACAAAGGAATAGGTCAGAACATAACATAAGTGCAGTGACTGACAATAAGAGACGGCAGCTGCCAAATCAGGCACCCGCACCCCAGTTACTGGCAAGTGGTCCGCGATCAAAGGTCAAATTAGCCATAAAGTCACTAAGCCACAGGACGGCTGCCAGGTCAAGGTCCATAATCCAAGAGTCACCAATACATTCCAGCAGAAGTAAAGTGAAAGCCAGGGTTAATTCCATTGCCTAATGACAGGCATCTATATAACTGCACAGAGACCACCTTGGAGAGCTGGTAGAACTTACACTGTCCCCAGCCCCCGGGGTCATCCCTTTGCATGTGTGAAAAATGCAGAAGGTGCACGCACTACACAGAGTTGCTGCGACGGGGACAGAGACGGAATCAGAGATGGGGCAACACAGTAACCGGGAGATGGCCTACAGTGAACTCAGAAAAGTCCATCTTGTGAGCGTGTGATGGGCGTCTCAGGGAAAGCGACTGCGTTCTCAGACACACCGCCGCGGGGGCCATGTTCAGAAGGAGAAACTGCCCCTGTGATGTGCATGTGCATGTGATGGTGTGTCAATGGTGCATGGTCAGGAATCACCGGCTGTGTTACAGCGTGCAGAGACGGGGATAGTTGGCGCTTAGGGCTTGCACACTCAGGCGCATGTTTGTACACCAGGAGGAAGCGGCGGAGACCAGCATTTGCATATTATCTCTTCTCCAACAGACGCAGCAGCCTCCACCTCTGAATCAGGCCCTTGGTTTCTACCTATTCCCAGGATTTCTTGGCCTGAGCCAGTCAGGAATCTCCTTTGTGGTCATGTGATGGCAGAGGAAGAAGTGGACCAGGTTTTGTTATAAAAGTTCCAAAGCCACTCTCCCCAGACATATGTCATGTGACTGTGGTTCCCATGGCGATCACATGACACTTTGCAAACTGTTCAACTAATGAAACACCCCTCATTTTAAACAGCATCAGCATTAATGTTATAGTAGAATGGGCATTTTGTCTTTATTTTACACAGATGATATATTTGGGAGGTTGGAGCCATGATCTCTATGGCAGAGGGTAGGGGGCACAACTATCCTAGGGAGGGGAAACGGGCAAATCCTGACTGTCCCACCTGTGTTCCTGTGAGGAGATATATAAGCCAGACAGGGGAGCTGTGTACTGTATATATTTCCCGCCCGACTAGAGGAATACCCAATGCCCTCAGTTTAAGGCAGGTGACACAATGACACAATGTAAACACACAGACAGCATGAGGTTTTGTACATACTCCTCTCAGTGAATCCCATTATCCGCTGCTGTTTTCCTGTGGAAACATTCAGTCACAGTAAGTAAAAGTCAGTGTCGCACCTTGTGGTAGACAGACGCGGGGGAGGTCACCAGGGTTGGGCAGAAAGAGGTGACGCCATGAGACAGGATGTTACCAGCGACCAGAGAAAGCCCAGCTCTCACATCATCTGTTTCCTGGGAAAAGTCCACACCAAACCCTCCTGATGTAACAAGAAAGGACGGAAGAGGTCACATTAATCTGTGGGTGATGGCATGTGCCAGGTATACACAGTCAGAACCATGGGCAGACCAGCCACTGACAGGGGGAGAATGTCCGGCTCCTGTTTTCCTCAGCTGAAATAATCTAAACTCAAGAAAACAAGAGCATAACATTATCACACTGGTGATACGGCCCAGGCTGGACATAAGCAGATGGCAGCCACTAGACATGACTCTCTTACCATTGATCTGGGTGTCAATGAATCCAGGTGCAATGATCCTCCCCCGACAGTCCACCTGGGCATCAGCAGCCCCTTTCTCGTCAAAGAACAGCTTCTCGGGGTCAAGAATCTTCCCCTGCCGCACCCACAGATCCTCCCTATAGGAGTGAGGGACAGAGACGTTACTGACACACCTGAGCTTTACTGCTTAGTTTTCACGGATAGGAATATTACTAATATAAAATGTTATTTTTCCCCAAATATTAGCACCTTTCCCCAACATTCCCCAGTAGAATAGCAGCACAATGTATTTGGTCCCATCATAGAAAGCAGACTGTAACCTGTGTATCTCTAGTACTGTGGTACAAAGGACGAGACTTACTCTATCCTGACGTTACCACTACGGTACCAGGACAGGGGCAGTTACAGAGCAGGAGAGATGCAGCTTGGACACCATCTCTGCTGCCCCCCTGTGACATCAGGTAAGTACTGCATGTACACGTGTGTATGGGGAACACATAGCAGGACTGGATACTGGGCAATGAGAGTACTCCTAGCTGAATGTAGACTAGCCACAGGTCTGCGCCTCGTGCAAACACACAGATCAGACTACACGGTGCAGCTGGAGTTATCTGGATACAGGATGGTCAGACAGGGACAGGTTACATGCACATTATATATCCTGGGCCACAGTCCTGCAAATACTCCCACAGATCAATTACACAGACTGCAGAAAGCACACTCACCACTGCAGCTTATGGTCCCTGAGGATCCTGCAGTTCCTGAACTGGGTGATGGGGGCATCAGACACTGACTTGTTGGAAGGCATTGCCTAATACTGGGCCAGTAGCCAGGTCTGTAGCCTCCAGCTGTCCATCACACCCGCTCCATAATCCTCACTCATTTCACCCTTTCATCCCTATTGTATGGGTAGATGCTAGAATCAAGTGGGCTCCACGCACGGTGTAGCAGTCACATGATGAGCTCAGATCAGGTGACAGGACATCCCTTGCTTCTGGTCACATGACATGGAGGACTGAGACAGACATTTTTAAAAGGACTGCAGCCATCTTGAGAAGGTCACTGCAGCAATTTTTTTTTTTTTTTTATAAACGTTTAATAAGGTAATTTAATGCTGTTCCTGTCTCTATAGTCTTACTGCATACAGGACCATGCATTTCTCTGATTCAGTTGTTTTATTATATATAATTTACAGCAGCATCATTTGTACGGACTCATGCACATGCATTAAATTGTTACACTAAAAAAATTATGAAAACATACATCGGGAGACGAAGACAAAAACTAAAGGATTTCTCTGCTGCGGGGTACACTGGGCTCCACAGGGAATGACATTGGGGTGTAGAGTAGGATCTTGATCCGAGGCACCAACAGGCTCAAAGCTTTGACTGTTCCCAGAATGCCTAGCGCCGCCTCCTCTATAACCCTGCCTCTGTGCACAGGAGCTCAGTTTTGTAGTTGGAGCCATGCAGTAAGCAGGCACTTAACAGGGGGGCTGCACCAGCAGCCCTGAGAGAAGCTTTTAAAGTATTTTGAAGACTTCAATGGCTGCAGAAGAGGCACTGTAAGTGTTAGATGTCAGTCAGACATCTCCTGCTGCAGCTCCATCACCTCCCCCAGCGGCACTGTACAATCCTGCGCCCTGGTTGCCGGGTACCTACAGCGGAAGCTCCGGTTTTCTTCATTGTTAGTCACACACACGACCGCTGCTCTCCCGGATCGCGTGGCCGCACTACAGGGAGGAGGTAAGGGGTCCCCTCAACGAGACCCGCTGTAAATCGTGATGGCGGGCCGCGCGCTGGCGTGGACACCAGTGACGTGCGGTGGGGTGAAGCAGGTGAGGCAGAGTCCTTCCTGTCATATTTATGTTCGTACCAGAGTTTTGACTGTATAAGTATATGAAAAATACAAAGAATATGTTTGAAATATCTTCTTTGCATTTTTCTAATCATTTTTATGTCCAAAACTCTGGAGAAAAAAGTCTATGGCAGGTAAGGCAGTGCCTCACTTGCTTATCTTTTCCGCACATCTCTGATCAAAATTCACCAAATTTCCAGGAGTTTATACTGCTGGACCTGCGTATAATGCCCAGATGTACCCTTTGGCTCATATTTTGTGTGTAAATCTGGCTCTGGTGCTAGTTAGTGCCTACCCTGCATTTTAGAATAAAATGCAAGATGGCGAACTGAGTGTCACTGGCGCTTAATCGATAGGACGTAGGTTTGACAAAAATAATTATGTAACAAACACCACAACTCCCCAGGAGTGAGACTTAATCACTGGATGATAGGTGCAACAATGTAATAGCAATGTATAAAAGATGGCAATCACTGGCATTAAAATCAAAAAAATGCAGATTTGTTTATAAACATATATAAAAATATGTAAAATACAAGACTGATTAAGGTGCAGAGTGGACTGACAAATTCCAAAGGTGGCTGGTGCTGGATTGTAACAGAAAAGAAGCTCTCACCCTCTCCCTGTATTGCGGTGGGCTAGCTTATGAATAAGCTGATGTGGTCCTAGGCTGAAATAGCCAAGCACCACCGCAAACAGTTTTTCAGCATAAATTCACCTTCAGTCCACATGTATCGGTCCTCAGTCCAAGACATTGTCTTGGACTGAGGACCGATACATGTGGACTGAAGGTGAATTTATGCTGAAAAACTGTTTGCGGTGGTGCTTGGCTATTTCAGCCTAGGACCACATCAGCTTATTCATAAGCTAGCCCACCGCAATACAGGGAGAGGGTGAGAGCTTCTTTTCTGTTACAATCCAGCACCAGCCACCTTTGGAATTTGTCAGTCCACTCTGCACCTTAATCAGTCTTGTATTTTACATATTTTTATATATGTTTATAAATAAATCTGCATTTTTTTGATTTTAATGCCAGTGATTGCCATCTTTTATACATTGCTATTACATTGTTGCACCTATCATCCAGTGATTAAGTCTCACTCCTGGGGAGTTGTGGTGTTTGTTACATAATTATTTTTGTCAAACCTACGTCCTATTGATTAAGCGCCAGTGACACTCAGTTCGCCATCTTGCATTTTATTGTATCATTGGGAATTGGTGTTTTCTTCCCCCCATTTGAACAGTGTGTCTGGGCAGCTATCTCTGATTTTATTGCGCACATCTTATACTGCATCAACTCTTTCTAGTCTACTTAGCATTTTAGCTCACCGCACGTCCCTGGTGGACACTGTGGTAGTACAGGGACCCCTCTAGACCACCAGGGCATGGGCACAGGTCGGTTTTCTCTTATAAAACCGTTTCTCTTACGTCCTAGAGGATGCTGGGGACTCCAAAAGGAACATGGGGTATAGACGGGATCCGCAGGGGACATGGGCACACTATAAGACTTTGAATGGGTGTGAACTGGCTCCTCCCTCTATGCCCCTCCTCCAGACCTCAGTTAGATTCTGTGCCCAGAAGAGACTGGACACACACTAGGGGAGCTCTCCTGAGTTTCTCTGAAAAGACTTTATGTTAGGCTTTTTTATTTTCAGGCAGACCTGCTGGCTACAGGCTCCCTGCATCGTGGGAGTGAGGGCAGAGAAGTCATACCTACTTCTTCTGAGTTAAGGGCTCTGCTTCTTAGGCTACTGGTCACCATTAGCTCCAGAGGGTTCGATCTCTTGGTGCGCCTAGCTGCTTGTTCCCGGAGCCGCTCCGTCACCCCCCTCACAGAAGCCAGAAGAAAGAAGCCGGGTGAGTATACAGAAGACTTCAGTGACGGCAGAAGACTTCAGTAACGGAGGTACAGCGCAGCGGTCGCACTGCGTCCTATGCTCCCACACACACACCAACGGCACTCGCAGGGCGCAGGGGGGGCGCCCTGGGCAGCAGATTACTTGAGTTTTTAAACTGGCAAAGAACATGTTATCAGTGCCTAGGCACTACATATACGACCCCCGCCAGTATAATAATTTGAATTTGAGCGGGACTACAGCGCGCCGGGTGGGGGCGTGGCTTAGCCCGCACAGCTTACCAGCACCATTTTCTCTCTTCATAGAGCATGCAGAGACGCTGGCCCGGACCTTCACTCTCCTCTACAAGTACAGGGAGCAAAACGAGGGGGGCACAGTCAATTGGTGCTATATATTTATATAAAACAGCGCAGTGATCATATATTATTATTTTAGTAGTATATGGGCGCTGGGGTGGGAGCTGGTATACTCCCTCTGTGTTCTCTCTAACAGGCTTCCCTGTGGGTCTGTCCCCTATAGCCAGTGTGTGTGTGTGTGTCGGTACAGTGTGTCGACATGTCTGAGGCTGAGTGCTCCTCCCCGGAGGAGGTTACTGGGGGTGCAGAGAAGGATTTGGGAGTGACTCTGGCCCTCATTCCGAGTTGTTCGCTCGCAAGCTGCTTTTAGCAGCATTGCACACGCTAAGCCGCCGCCTACTGGGAGTGAATCTTAGCATAGTAAAATTGCGAACGAAAGATTAGAAGAATTGCGAATAGACACTTCTTAGCAGTTTCTGAGTAGCTCCACACTTACTCGGCATCTGCGATCAGTTCAGTCAGTTTCGTTCCTGGTTTGACGTCACAAACACACCCAGCGTTCGCCCAGACACTCCCCCGTTTCTTCAGACACTCCCGCATTTTTCCCAGAAACGGCAGTGTTTTTTCACACACTCCCATAAAACGGCCAGTTTCCGCCCAGAAACACCCACTTCCTGTCAATCACATTACGATCACCAGAACGAAGAAAAAACCTCGTAATGCCGTGAGTAAAATTCCTAACTGCATAGCAAATTTACTTGGCGCAGTCGCAGTGCGAATATTGCGCATGCGCAATTAGCGGAAAATCGCTGCGATGCGAAGAAATTTACCGAGCGAACAACTCGGAATGACCACCCCTGTCGGCACCGCCGACTGCTGATTGGGTGAATATGTTGAGTACATTGAATGCAAATGTGGCGTTATTGTCTAAGAGGCTGGATAAATCTGATTCTTAGTCACAAACGTGGAGAAAATCCATGGAGGACGCCTTATCCCAGGTGCAGGCCCCCTCAGGGTCACAAAAACGTTAATTTACCCGAATTGCTGATACGGATACCGACACAGACTCTGACTCCAGTGTCGACTATAGTGAGGCCAGTTTACATCCAAAATTGGTTGAGTATTCAGTACATGATTGTGGCAATTAAAGATGTTTTACATATTTCTGAAGTGCCTGCTGTTCCAGATACGAGGGTTTGTTTGTATAAGGGAAAAAAGCCTGAGGTGACGTTTCCCCCCTCTCATGAACTGAACGCTCTTTGTGAAAAAGCTTGGGAATCGCCTGATAAAAGATGGCAGATTCCCAAGAGGATTTTTATGGCATATCCTTTCCCCTCTGACGACAGGGAAAAGTGTGAGTCATCTCCCAATGTGGACAAGGCTCTGTCCTGGCTGTCCATGAAAGTGGCGCTTCCGTCTCCTGACACGGCTGCCCTCAAGGATCCTGCGGATCGTAAGCAAGAAACGACATTAAAGGCCACTTATGTCACTACGGGTGCATTCCTCAGACCTGCCGTGGCGTCGGAATGGGTGAGTAGTGCTATTGCTAAGTGGGCTGATAATTTGGCATCTGACATGGAAACCCTTGATAGGGATAACATTCTTTTGACTCTCGGTTATATCAGGGACGCTGCAGCTTACCTAAAGGATGCGGCGAGGGATATTGGCCTCTTGGGATCAAGGGCCAATGCCATGGCAGTCTCGGCCAGGAGAGCGCTGTGGATTCATCAATGGAATGCTGATGCCGACTCCGAGGAAGCTATGGAAGCTCTCCCTTATAAAGATAGTGTCTTGTTTAGGGACGGCCTCGCTGACCTGGTGTCTACCGCTACAGCGGGTAAGTCATCTTTTCTTCCTTATGTTCCCGTACAACAGAAAAAGGCACCCCATTATCAGATGCAGTCCTTTCGGCCTAATAAATACAAGAAAGGAAGGGGCTCGTCCTTCCTTGCTTCAAAAGGTAGAGGAAGGGGAAAAAGGTCGCCTGCTGTGTCTGGCGCCCAGAACCAAAAGTCCTCCCCGGCCTCTGCCAAGTCCACCGCATGACTTTGGGGCTCCCCTACGGGAGTCCGTGCCGGTGGGGGCCCGTCTCCGACTCTTCAGTCAGGTCTGGTTTCAATTGGGCCTAGATCCTTCGGTCTTAGACATAGTGTCCCAAGAGTACAAACTGGAGTTTCAGGAGATGCCCCCCACCAATTTTTCAAATCAGCCTTGCCAGTTTCTATCCCAGAAAGGGAAGTAGTGAATGCTGTGATACAAAAGCTGTGTCAACAGAGTGTGATTGTCCCGGTTCCCCCGTCCCAACGGGGAGAAGGGTTCTATTCGAGCCTCTTTGTCGTGCCAAAGCCGGACGGCTCGGTCAGACCGATCCTGAACCTAAAATCCCTCAATCTGTATTTGAAAACTTTCAAGTTCAAGATGGAATCTCTTCGAGCAGTGATTTCCAGTCTAGAAGGGGGGGATTTTATGGCGTCGGTCGACATAAAAGATGCCTACTTACACGTCCCGATATATCCTCCACATCAAGTTTTCCTGAGATTTGCGGTGCAGGATTCTCATTACCAATTTCAGACGTTGCCGTTTGGGCTTTCCACGGCCCTGAGGGTCTTCACCAAATGGTGGAAATGATGGTACTCCTACGCAAGCAGGGTGTCACAATTATCCCGTACTTGGACGATCTCCTGATAAAGGCGAGATCGAAGGAGCAGTTGCTAAGAAATGTGGAGCTCTCCCTGACGGTTCTGCAACATCATGGTTGGATTCTAAATTTGCCAAAGTCTCAGTTGATTCCGACAACTCGTCTGCCTTTCTTGGGCATGATCCTGGACACGGAACTGCAGAGAGTGTTCCTTCCGGCGGAAAAAGCTCTGGAAATCCAACGCATGGTCAAAGAGATTCTGAAACCGGCAAGAGTGTCGATTCATCAATGCACTCGAGTGCTAGGGAAGATGGTTGCAGCTTACGAAGCCATTCCGTTTGGCAGGTTTCATGCCCGGGTGTTTCAGTGGGACCTGCTGGACAAATGGTCCGGGTCTCACCTACACATGCACCGGAAAATAAGTCTATCTTCCAGGTCCAGAATTTCTCTCCTGTGGTGGCTGCACAGTTCTCACCTTCTAGAGGGCCGCAGGTTCGGGATCCAGGATTGGGTCCTGCTGACCACGGATGCGAGTCTCCGAGGCTGGGGAGCAGTCACACAAGAAAAAAGTTTCCAGGCAAAATGGTCAAGGCAGGAATCTTGTCTCCACATAAATGTTCTGGAGTTAAGATCCATTTACAATGGCCTTCTGCAAGCGGAAAACCTTCTTCGAGGACTACCTGTCCTGATTCAGTCGGACAACGTAACAGCGGTGGCGTACGTAAACCGCCAGGGCGGAACAAAGAGCAGAGTGGCGATGGCGGAGGCCACAAGAGTTCTCCGCTGGGCGGAAAAGCACGTGAGCGCTCTGGCAGCAGTCTTCCTTCCGGGCGTGGACAACTGGGAAGCAGACTTCCTCAGCAGACACGATCTCCACCCAGGAGAGTGGGCTCTTCATCAAGAGGTATTTGCAGAAGTGACAAGGTGTTGGGGAATTCCTCAAATAGACATGATGGCGTCTCGTCTCCAACAAGAAACTTCCGAGGTATTGTTCCCGGTCAAGGGACCCCCAAGCCAGTGCAGTGGACGCCCTGGTAACTCTGTGGGTGTTTCAGTCGGTGTATGTGTTCCCTCCACTTCCTCTCATTCCAAAAGTGTTGAGGATCAGAAGAAGAACGAACATTCCGGCAGTACTCGTCGTTCCAGATTGGCCACGGAGAGCCTGGTATCCGGATCTTCAGGAATTGCTTGTAGAAGATCCTTGGCCGCTTCCTCTCAGGGAGGACCTGTTACTGTAGGGGCCGTGCGTATTTCAAAACTTACCGCAGATGCGTTTGACGGTGTGGAGGTAGAGCGCCAAATCCTAGCTCGTAAGGGTATTCCCGGGGAGGTCATCCCTACTCTCCTTAAGGCCAGGAAGGAGGTCATGGCAAAGCATTATCACCGTATTTGGAGAAAATATGTGTCGTGGTGTGAAGCCAAGAAAGCTCCTATGGAGGAGTTTCACCTGGGTCGTTTCCTCCATTTTTTACAGGCAGGCGTGGATGCAGGCCTGAAATTGGGTTCCATCAAAGTGCAGATTTCAGCTTTATCTATTTTCTTTCAAAAAGAATTGTCCGCCCTTCCTGAGGTTCAGACTTTTGTGAAGGGAGTGCTGCATATCCATCCTCTGTTTGTGCCACCCGTGGCACCGTGGGATCTCGATGTGGTGTGGCAATTTCTTATGTCTCACTGGTTTGAAATCTTTGCGGAAGGTTGAGTTGAAATTTCTCACTGGGAAAGTGGTCATGCTTTTGGCCTTGGCGTCCGCTAGACGGGTGTCGGAATTAGCGGCTCTGTCTCACAAGAGGCCATATTTGATTTTCCATGTGGATAGAGCGGAATTGCGGACTCGTCAACAATTTCTGCCTAAGGTGGTGTCTTCGTTTCACATAAATCAACCTATTGTGGTGCCTGTGGCTACGGATGCCCTGACGGTGCCAAAATCTCTCGATGTCGTGAGAGCTTTGAAAATTTATGTCGCCAGAACAGCTCTTGTTAGAAAAACGGAGGCTCTGTTTGTTCTGTACGCTTCCAACAAGACTGGAAACCCTGCTTCCAAGCAGACTATTGCCCGCTGGATTTGTAATACGATTCAGCATGCTCATTCTACGGCCGGATTGCCGTTGCCGAAGTCAGTGAAGGCCCATTCTACCAGGAAGGTGGGCTCATCTTGGGCGGCTGCCCGAGGGGTCTCGGCACTTCAACTTTGCCGAGCAGCTACGTGGTCGGGTTCAAACACTTTTGCTAAGTTCTACAAGTTTGATACCCTGGCTGAGGAGGACCTTATGTTTGCTCAATCGGTGCTGCAGAGTCGTCCGCACTCTCCCGCCCGGTCTGGAGCTTTGGTATAGACCCCATGGTCCTTTTTGGAGTCCCCAGCACCCTCTAGGACGTAATAGAAAATAGGATTTTAATACCTACCGGTAAATCCTTTTCTCCTAGTCCGTAGAGGATGCTGGGCGCCCATCCCAGTGTGGACTGTTACTTGCAGTTTTATTGTTAGTTGTTGGGTTCGGTTACACGATGGTTGTGTATCTGTTATGTTCAGCTTGTTGCTGTGTTTCATTCATACTGTATCTGGTATTCCTGATATTCCAGTTGTACGGTGTGTTTTGTGGTGTGAGCTGGTATGTATCTCACCCTTAGTGTAACAAAAATCCTTTTCCTCGAAATGACCGTCTCCCTGGGCACAGTTCCTATAACTGAGGTCTGGAGAAGGGGCATAGAGGGAGGAGCCAGTTCACACCCATTCAAAGTCTTATAGTGTGCCCATGTCTCCTGCGGATCCCGTCTATACCCCATGGTCCTTTTGGAGTCCCCAGCATCCTCTACGGACTAGGAGAAAAGGATTTACCGGTAGGTATTAAAATCCTATTTTTACTAAGCCCCCAGTACCTGGTGGTGAAGTCCAGCAGGGGGATAAAGCTTTGACCTGTAGCCCCTCCCCCAGCCCCAGGGCGCCATTTAGAGTAAATGTTCCCGCCCTGGAGCTGCATCTCTCTCTCTCCCTCATTCCCTGTCAGCGTCTGGGCGCCATTATAGCAAGCAGAGCTGATCCTGGGACTGTTTGGGCAAATCCTCCTCTGTTAAGCCACCTGCCTGTCAGCGCTGTGCATTTTACAGGACACTTAAGTATTCTACATGTCTGCTGACAGTGTTAGTTAAGAAAGAGTGCATTTAGTCAGGGTTATTTAGTACAAGTACCCTGTAATATACATCCAGTCTTTACTGTGCATTGTTATATCTATTCAGTGTATTGTGACTCTGTGTGTGTGCATATAGCTGCTGTGTGACCTCCATTTCGTGTCTCTCACTCAGATTGCTATCCCTATATTCTATAACCTGAGGGGGCTAAGTGTGTCAGGTTTATCATAATATAGGTAGTTCACAGGATATACTCAATGGGGTAAATTTACTAAGATTCGTATTTTCCCGTTTCAGGTCAAAGTTCAATCACGAATGACATCGAAAGTGTAAAACTGCAACTTTTTGAATTTGTTACGATGGATTTACTAAGCTGTCGTATTCGGGTTTTTCTTTTCTTCCGATGTCGATGTCATTCGTGTTTTTTTTGTGTTTTTTACGGCAGTGATTAGCAAAACACTGCCGACTTTTTTACAATTAATCTCGGCCGGATCTGTGTGATCCGTGCTGGGGTTCTATTTTTTTTTTTTTTAAATTAAACACTGTAAAATTTAAAAAAAAAATTGCGTGGGGTCCCCCCTCCTAAGCATAACCAGCCTCGGGCTCTTTGAGCCGATCCTGGTTGCCGAAATATGGGGAAAAAAATGACAGGGGTTCCCCCATATTTAAGCAACCAGCATCGGGCTCTGCGCCTGGTCCTGGTTCCAAAAATACGGGGGACAAAAAGAGTAGGGGTCCCCCGTATTTTTAAAACCAGCACCGGGCTCCACTAGCTGGACAGATAATGCCACAGCCGGGGGTCACTTTTATATAGTGCCCTGCGGCCGTGGCATCAAAAATCCAACTAGTCACTCCTGGCCGGGGTACCCTGGGGGAGTGGGGACCCCTTCAATCAAGGGGTCCCCCCCCCCCAGCCACCCAAGGGCCAGGGGTGAAGCCCGAGGCTGTCCCCCCCCCATCCAATGGGCTGCGGATGGGGAGGCTGATAGCCTTTGTTGTAAAAGAAAAGATATTGTTTTTAGTAGCAGTACTACAAGGCCCAGCAAGCCTCCCCCGCATGCTGGTACTTGGAGAACCACAAGTACCAGCATGCGACGGAAAAACGGGCCCGCTGGTACCTGTAGTACTACTACTAAAAAAATACCCAAAAAAAGACAAGACACACACACCGTGAAAGTATAATTTTATTACATACATACACACATACATACATACTTACCTTAAGTTCCCACGCAGGTCGGTCCTCTTCTCCAGTAGAATCCAAGGGGTACCTGTTGAAGAAATTATACTCACGAGATCCAGGGGTCCAGGCTCCTCGGGAAATCCAGGAGTAATCCACGTACTTGAAAAAAATAACAAAACGGTGTCCCGACCACGAACTGAAAGGGGACCCATGTTTGCACATGGGTCACCTTTCCACGAATGCCAGAAACCCACTTTGACTTCTGTCTAAGTGGGTTTCTTCAGCCAATCAGGGAGCGCCACGTTGTAGCACTCTCCTGATCAGCTGTGTGCTCCTGTCCTCACTGACAGGCAGCACACGGCAGTGTTACAATGTAGCGCCTATGCGCTACATTGTAACCAATGATGGGAACTTTCTGCCCTGCGGTTGACCTAAAGTGACGTCACCGCTGAGCAGAAAGTTCCCAGCATTGGTTACAATGTAGCGCATAGGCGCTACATTGTAACACTGCCGTGTGCTGCCTGTCAGTGAGGACAGGAGCACACAGCTGATCAGGAGAGTGCTACAACGTGGCGCTCCCTGATTGGCTGAAGAAACCCACTTAGACAGAAGTCAAAGTGGGTTTCTGGCATTCGTGGAAAGGTGACCCATGTGCAAACATGGGTCCCCTTTCAGTTCGTGGTCGGGACACCGTTTTGTTATTTTTTTCAAGTACGTGGATTACCCCTGGATTTCCCGAGGAGCCTGGACCCCTGGATCTCGTGAGTATAATTTCTTCAACAGGTACCCCTTGGATTCTACTGGAGAAGAGGACCGACCTGCGTGGGAACTTAAGGTAAGTATGTATGTATGTGTGTATGTATGTAATAAAATTATACTTTCACGGTGTGTGTGTCTTGTCTTTTTTTGGGTATTTTTTTAGTAGTAGTACTACAGGTACCAGCGGGCCCGTTTTTCCGTCGCATGCTGGTACTTGTGGTTCTCCAAGTACCAGCATGCGGGGGAGGCTTGCTGGGCCTTGTAGTACTGCTACTAAAAACAATATCTTTTCTTTTACAACAAAGGCTATCAGCCTCCCCATCCGCAGCCCATTGGATGGGGGGGGGCAGCCTCGGGCTTCACCCCTGGCCCTTGGGTGGCTGGGGGGGGGGGACCCCTTGATTGAAGGGGTCCCCACTCCCCCAGGGTACCCCGGCCAGGAGTGACTAGTTGGATTTTTGATGCCACGGCCGCAGGGCACTATATAAAAGTGACCCCCGGCTGTGGCATTATCTGTCCAGCTAGTGGAGCCCGGTGCTGGTTTTAAAAATACGGGGGACCCCTACTCTTTTTGTCCCCCGTATTTTTGGGACCAGGACCAGGCGCAGAGCCCGATGCTGGTTGCTTAAATATGGGGGAACCCCTGTCATTTTTTTCCCCATATTTCTGCAACCAGGATCGGCTCAAAGAGCCCGAGGCTGGTTATGCTTAGGAGGGGGGACCCCACGCAATTTTTTTTTTAAAAATAAGCACTTTCCCACCCCTTCCCACTGATATACATGCACGGATCTCATGGATCCGTGCATGCCTATCCAATCACGAATAAAAAAAAAAGGTCTGTTTTTTTTTTTAGCACTTTTTTACGAGTTGTAATTTTTCACGGCAGTGTTTGTTTTTTTTTTGCTTTGCACTTCTTAGTAAATGACCGAGATTCATACTTAAACAGCCGCGTTTTGACCGATGGTGTATTCATTCGTGATTTTTTTCCTAGGACTTCAAAATATTACGAATGCCCTCATCACTGCCGTGATTTGAGTTTAGTAAGTTACCGAGATGACACTTTGATGAAAAAACGGCATCTCGGTCAAAATCGGGAGCTTAGTAAATTTCCCCCAATGTGTATTTTTCTCTGGGATTTTTAGTCACCATATACCTCTTGAATTCCCTGTTTGTGCTGATACACTACACAGGGGGTTCTTGTCAGGTATTGTGCTGCTGATATTGTACTGTGTTGCCTTGCATTGAGCTTTTGATTGTGTCAACTTCAAAGGGCAACGGAGCTGGGGCTGATCCCACATTGCGTGGTGTTGATGCTACAGACACATTTGAGGATAACATAGCAGCTGAGGGTTCAGGTTCTGGGGGTTCCTTGCCCTCCAGTGGGACTGTAGCAATGGGGGTGCAAAATGACCCACCTTGGGCTACCTTCTCCACGCTATTGAATACGCTGGTAACTAGACTAACGCCCCCTATGGGACCTCCTGTGCCGGTACAACCGCTTATGGTCCCCGCGGTTAATCCGCCATGGGCAGATCAACAGTCCAATCAGTTACAGCAATTGAACCAATCACTGACTGCTGAAAAGTCTAACCCTCGCCCGCCTAAGACCAAGGGGTCCTCTAAGCGGGCAATTACTTCCTCACAATCCACCCACATCCCAGACACCTCGTCTGATGAGGATGGCGCTTATACGGACCCCACAGATTCTGATCCTGATGCTTCTGATGGGGAAGTTGTTTCGCAGGTGGATGTTCCTGACTTGTTAGAGGCTATCAGGCTTATTCTTCAGGTTGATGATGAACAGGAGCCTGACAGTGCCCCTAAGAAACTGGACAGGTTTAAACGTCAGAAGGTGGTTAAACAAGTTTTATCTCACTCTGACCATTTAGTTGACATACGTCAGGAATCCTGGGAAAATCCAGGAAAGAAATTCATGCCTCACAAGAAGATGCTGGCTTGCTACCCCCTCGCTGCGGAGCTTAGTAAAAATTTGGAAACAACCCCGGACAGTGGATTTGCAAGTGGCGCGGCTGGTAGTATCCTCTGCTCTGCCTGTAACTACTGTCACGTCCTTGAGAGAGCCGACGGACAAGCGTGTGGAGGGTTGTCTGAAGGCAATCTACATCCTAAACGGTGTGCTGCATAGGCCCACTATTGCAGCATCATGGGCTGCAGAAGCTGTGGAAGCGTGGGCTCAGGAGCTGGAGGCGGAGTTTTCTTCCAATGCTTCTGATCATGCTAGACAATGCCTGTCATATATTGTTACAGCGTCTCATTACATTAAAGAGGCGGCTTCTGATGCCGGTATTCTGGTGGCCAAGGCTTCTACTACGTCCATTTTGGCTTGCCGAATTCTCTGGTGACGGTCCTGGTCTGTGGACATGGACTCTAAGAAAACCCTGGAGGTACTCCCCTTCAAAGGAGATATTCTTTTCGGATTAAACCTTGACAAGATAGTGGCTGACTTAGCGTCTGCTAAAACAGCACGTCTTTCTAGTACTGCTCCTTCGGTGCTGAAGTCTAAGAGTACTTCCTTTTGCTCCTTTCGTCCTTTACTGAAAGCAAAAGATCAGGCGTACCCAAAACAGGTTCGCACTTCCAAACCCAAACGGGCCTGGGCTGCCCGTCAGCCTGCTTCCAAAACTGACAAACCTGCTGCATGACGGGGCGGGCCTCCCTCTGGGGGATCCCAGGGTGGGGGGCCGACTTCTAGGGTTTACCCAGGAATGGTTGAAGACCACTTCCGATGCCTGGGTACAGGAAGTCGTCACTCGAGGTTACGCCGTATCATTCAAGAATCGTCCCCCTCATTGATTTTGCCTGACAGACGTCCCTTCAGATCAGGTGAAGGCTAAAGACTCTTCATTCGGTGGTACAGTCCCTCCTGGACACAGGAGTGGTAGTACAGGCGCCTCTGGCTCAGAGAGGCAAGGGGTTCTATTCACCGCTGTTCCTAGTCCCAAAACCAAATGGATCTTCCCAGCTCTTTCTCAATCTCAAGTCCTTGAACAAGTTTGTGAAGGTCTCCAAGTTTCGTATGGAAACTCTTCACTCTATTGTTCTGGCCTTGGAGCCTGGGGACTATATGGTCTCACTGGACATACAGGATGCTTACCTGCATATTCCCATTGCAGTGTCGCATCAGCAGTACCTGAGCTTTGCAGTTGTCAACCTCCTTTACCAGTTTCAGGTGTTACCTTTTGCTTTGACCACGGCTCCGCAAGTCTTCACCAAGGCTATGGCGGTAATGACTGCTGTACTCCGCCGTCAATCCTACCGTACTTAGACGACTTGTTGATCCTGGCAAATTCCCCAGAAATTCTCCTGTGTCATCTAGATTTGACTATCCGGTTCCTGCAAGCCCACGGGTGGCTCATCAACTGGAAGAAATCCTCCCTGGTCCCTGCTCAGAGCATGGTGCACCTGGGAGCGTTGTTGGACACTCAACCAACGGTTGGTCTTGTCTCAGGAGAAAGTCCTGAAGCTTCAGGACAGGATTCAATGCTTCCTATCTCGTCCGCAAGTGTCGATACATTTGGCAATGCAAGTGCTAGGTCTCATGGTGTCGGCTTTCGACATGGTGGAGTACGCTCAATTCCATTCCCGCCCTCTCCGGAGGCTGATTCTTGCCAAGTGGGACGGCCTGCCTCATCAGATCAGGTCTCATATGATCTCATTGTCTCCGGAGGTCCGTCTGTCACTAAGTTGGTGGCATCAGGACCATCGATTGAGCAGGGGTTGTCCCTTCTGGATCTCCAACTGGGTCCTTCTGACGACGGACGCCAGTCTGAGGGGCTGGGGCGCGGTGTTGGAGCAACACTCCCTTCAGGGTCGGTGGACCAAGGAGGAGTCTCTCCTCCCGATAAACATTCTGGAATTGCGGGCGGTGTTCAACTCATTGAACTTGGACAAGCGTTTGATACAGAACAGACCTGTTCAAGTACAGTTGGACAACGCCACCACGGTGGCATACATAAATCATCAAGGCGGTGCTCGAAGCCGCATGGCAATGAGGAAAGTATCACAAATTCTTCAGTGGGCAGAACGCCATCTGCCAGCCATATCGGCAGTGTTCATTCCAGGGGTCCTAAACTGGGAAGCGGACTATGTCAGTCGTCAGGACGTACACGCCGGAGAGTGGAGCCTCCATCCAGAAGTGTTTCAACTCCTCGTGGACAAGTGGGGTCTTCCAGATGTGGACCTGATGGCGTCTCGACACAATCACAAGGTTCCGGTCTTCGGAGCAAGGACAAGGGATCCTCAAGCAGCGTTCGTGGACGCACTGGCAATTCCATGGAACTTTCGGCTGCCATACGTGTTCCCTCCGGTGTCACTCCTGCACAGAGTAATAAGGAAGTTCAAGCAAGAAGGAGGAATCCTACTTCTGATCGCTCCAGCGTGGCCCAGACGGCATTGGTTCCCAGACCTTCAGGGTCTCTCGATAGGGCGTCCCCTTCTACTTCCGCAGCGCCCAGATCTCCTTGTTCGGGGCCCCTGTGTATATCAGGATTCAGCCCGATTGGCTTTGACGGCGTGGCTCTTGAAGCTTCCGTCTTAAGGGCCAAAGGATTTTCTGAGGCTGTCATTCAAACCATGTTGAAGGCCCGGAAACCGGCTTCTGCTCGGATTTACCATAGGGTCTGGAATTCTTACTTTGCTTGGTGCGCATCTAACAATCATGACGCTTACAAGTTTAGTACGGCCAAACTTTTGGCCTTTCTACAACAAGGCCTGGACTTGGGCCTTCGTCTGGCCTCTATCAAGGTTCACTCAGGGTGTGTTGCGGATTCAACCTTCTTATGTCCCGCCGGTGGCTCCTTGGGATTTGTCGGTGGTTTTGGAGGCGTTGCAAGGATCTCCGTTTGAGCCTCTTGAGTCTGCAGACCTTAAGTGGCTTTCTCTTAAGGTGTTGTTTCTGCTGGCTATTGCCTCTGCTAGACGGGTGTCGGATTTGGGTGCCTTGTCTTGTAGGTCACCATATCTGATTTTTCACCGTGATCGGGTGGTTCTTAGAACACGCCCAGGATATTTACCAAAGGTGCTGTCTTCTTTCCACCTTAATCAGGAGATCGTGGTTCTGGCCTTTGCCTCTCCTGATTTGTCTGCCAAAGAACGGTCTTTGGATGTGGTACGGGCTCTCCGTATCTACGTGAAGAGAACTGCCACCATCAGGAAGTCTGATTCTCTCTTTGTTCTGTTTGGTTTTCACAAACGTGGCTGGCCTGCTCACAAGCAGACCCTAGCCAGATGGATTAGAATGGTGATTGCACATGCTTATGTACAGGCTGGCCTTCCAGCTCCTGCTACCATAAAGGCCCATTCTACTCGGTCGGTTGGACCTTCTTGGGCGGCCCGCTGTGGTGCGACCCTTGAACAATTGTGCAAGGCGGCTACGTGGTCCTCAGTGAACACGTTCATAAGGTTCTATGCCTTTGATACTTCCGCCTCCCAGGATGCTTCCTTTGAACGCCGGGTTCTTGTGCCCACTACAGTGCGTCCCCTCCCATAAGGAACTGCTTTAGGACATCCCCAATGTCATTCCCTGTGGAGCCAGTGTACCCCGCAGCAGAAAACGAGATTTATGGTAAGAACTTACCGTTGTTAAATCTCGCTCTGCGAGGTACACTGGGCTCCACAGGGCTCCCACCCTGACGCACTTAGCTTCTTTGGGTTGGTATGGCATTAGCCGCTGACACCCTCTCCTGTCGTGAGTGTGTGGTGTCTGTGGCCACTCACAGTTGTCGTCTCTTTTACCTGCTACTGCATTGGACTGGTTAACAAAAACTGAGCTCCTGTGCAGGGAGGCGGGGTTATAGAGGCGGCGGCACTAGGCATTCTGGGAACAGTCAAAGCTTTGAGCTTGTTGGTGCCTCGGATCAAGATCCTACTCTACACCCCAATGTCATTCCCTGTGGAGCCCAGTGTACCTCGCAGAAAGAGATTTAACAACGGTAAGTTCTTACCATAAATCTCGTTCTAGTTGCATGTAATGCATTATGTGGCCACCAGGGGGCAGATGCTGGCCACCTCGGAATGCACAGACCTGGGAAAGGTTTTATGCTGCAGTTACGAAGCAGTGCAATTTTCCTGCAATAAAGGTGCAGTTACGCCTTGTATATGCTGTTATATACCGCAGCGCCGGCGGCTTATGGGCCTGATTCAGACCTGATCGCAGCAGCAAAATCTTTCTCTAATGGACATAATTGCAGGTGGGGAAGAGCAGAGAGCGTTGGATTCACTGCACATGGTTTTGCCCATTAGAGAACGATTTTGCTGCTGTGATCAGGTCAGAATAAGGCCCTATATTAGTTGCTGGGATTTCTCTTTCTCCAACATATCCAGAGCCGGCCCTAATCAGTATTAATCCACCTCTAACCCTGCATCCCTTTCACATCACCATCACCCCTCACCCATAGCAATCCTCATTGTGGTGCTCCTACCCCCTATATTTTAAATAGGAACAGTGCGCACATTCGCCGCGTAGCCCAAAAAGGGGTGTTTAGTTTGGGAAGTGGCATGGCCACACAATAGTACCCCCAATTCAAATTACGCCACACAGTAGTGCAACTTTATTCACATTATATCATGCAATAGTGTCCCTTCTTATATTACATCACTCAGTAGTACCACTTTAACATGGCCCTCATTCCGAGTTGTTCGCTCGGTAAAATTCTTCGCATCGCAGCGAATTTCCGCTTAATGCGCATGCGCAATGTTCGCACTGCGACTGCGCCAAGTAAATTTGCTATGCAGTTAGGAATTTTACTCACGGCTTTTTCATCGTTCTGGAGATCGTAATGTGATTGACAGGAAATGGGTGTTACTGGGCGGAAACAGGCCGTTTTATGGGCGTGTGGGAAAAAACGCTACCGTTTCCGGAAAAAACGCAGGAGTAGCCGGAGAAACGGGGGAGTGTCTGGGCGAACGCTGGGTGTGTTTGTGACGTCAAACCAGGAACGACAAGCACTGAACTGATCGCAGATGCCGAGTAAGTCTGAAGCTACTCAGAAACTGCTACGAGGTGTGTAATCGCAATATTGCGAATACATCGTTCGCAATTTTAAGATGCTAAGATTCACTCCCAGTAGGCGGCGGCTTAGCATGAGCAAATCTGCTACAATCCGCTTGCGAGCGAACAACTCGGAATGAGGGCCCATATACATTACAGGTTGAGTATCCCATATCCAAATATTCCGAAATACGGACTTTTTTGAGTGAGAGTGAGATAGTGAAACCTTTGTTTTCTGTGGCTCAATGTACACAAACTTTGTTTACTACACAAAGTTATTAAAAATATTGTATTAAATGACCTTCAGACTGTGTATAAGGTGTATATGAAACATAAATGAATTGTGTGAATGTACACACACTTTGTTTAATGCACAACGTTATAAAAAATATTGGCTACAATGACCTTCAGGCTGTGTATATAAGGTGTATATGAAACATAAATGAATTCTGTGCTTAGATTTAGGTCCCATCACCATGATATCTCATTATGGTATGCAATTATTCCAAAATACGGAAAAATAAGATTTTACTTACCGATAAATCTATTTCTCGTAGTCCGTAGTGGATGCTGGGACTCCGTAAGGACCATGGGGAACAGCGGCTCCGCAGGAGACAGGGCACAAAATAAAAGCTTAAGGATCAGGTGGTGTGCACCGGCTCCTCCCCCCACGACCCTCCCCCAAGCCCCAGCCAGGATACTGTGCCCGGACGAGCGTACATAATAAGGAAGGATATTGAATCCCGGGTAAGACTCATACCAGCCACACCAATCACACCGTACAACTTGTGATCTGAACCCAGTTAACAGTATGATAAACGCAAAGGAGCCTCTGAAAAGATGGCTCACAACAATAATAACCCGAATTTTTGTAACAATAACTATATACAAGTATTGCAGACAATCCGCACTAGGGATGGGCGCCCAGCATCCACTACGGACTACGAGAAATAGATTTATCGGTAAGTAAAATCTTATTTTCTCTGACGTCCTAGTGGATGCTGGGACTCCGTAAGGACCATGGGGATTATACCAAAGCTCCCAAACGGGCGGGAGAGTGCGGATGACTCTGCAGCACCGAATGAGAGAACTCCAGGTCCTCCTCAGCCAGGGTATCAAATTTGTAGAATTTAGCAAACGTGTTTGCCCCTGACCAAGTAGCTGCTCGGCAAAGTTGTAAAGCCGAGACCCCTCGGGCAGCCGCCCAAGATGAGCCCACTTTCCTTGTGGAATGGGCTTTTACTGATTTTGGCTGTGGCAATCCTGCCACAGAATGTGCAAGCTGAATTGTACTACAAATCCAACGAGCAATCGTCTGCTTAGAAGCAGGAGCACCCAGCTTGTTGGGTGCATACAGGATAAACAGCGAGTCAGATTTTCTGACTCCAGCCGTCCTGGAAACATATATTTTCAAGGCCCTGACAACGTCAAGCAACTTAGAGTCCTCTAAGTCCCTGGTAGCCGCAGGTACCACAATAGGTTGGTTCATGTGAAATGCAGAAACCACCTTAGGTAGAAATTGAGGACGAGTCCTCAATTCCGCCCTGTCAGAATGAAAAATTAAGTAAGGGCTTTTATATGATAAAGCCGCCAATTCTGACACACGCCTGGCTGAAGCCAAGGCTAACAGCATCGACACCTTCCATGTGAGATATTTTAAGTCCACAGTGGAAAGTGGTTCAAACCAATGTGACTTTAGAAAACTCAACACCACATTGAGATCCCAAGGTGCCACTGGAGGCACAAAAGGAGGCTGTATGTGCAGCACCCCTTTTACAAATGTCTGAACTTCAGGTACTGAAGCCAGTTCTTTCTGGAAGAAAATCGACAGGGCCGAAATTTGAACCTTAATGGACCCTAATTTTAGGCCCATAGACAGTCCTGTTTGCAGGAAATGAAGGAAACGACCCAGTTGAAATTCCTCTGTAGGGGCCTTCTTGGCCTCACACCACGCAACATATTTACGCCAAATGCGGTGATAATGTTTTGCGGTTACGTCCTTCCTGGCTTTGACCAGAGTAGGGATGACTTCTTCTGGAATGCCTTTTTCCCTCAGGATCCGGCGTTCAACCGCCATGCCGTCAAACGCAGCCGCGGTAAGTCTTGGAACAGACAAGGCCCCTGCAGTAGCAGGTCCTTTCTTAGAGGTAGAGGCCACGGTTCGTCCGTGAGCATCTCTTGAAGTTCCGGGTACCAAGTCCTTCTTGGCCAATCCGGAACCACGAGTATAGTTCTTACTCCTCTCCTTCTTATGATTCTCAGTACTTTTGGTATGAGAGGCAGAGGAGGGAACACATACACTGACTGGTACACCCACGGCGTTACCAGAGCGTCCACTGCTATTGCCTGAGGGTCCCTTGACCTGGCGCAATATCTGTCCAGTTTTTTGTTTAGACGTGACGCCATCATGTCCACCTTTTGGTTTTTCCCAACGGTTTACAATCAGGTGGAAGACTTCTGGGTGAAGTCCCCACTCTCCCGGGTGAAGGTCGTGTCTGCTGAGGAAGTCTGCTTCCCAGTTGTCCACTCCCGGAATGAACACTGCTGACAGTGCTATCACATGATTTTCCGCCCAGCGAAGAATCCTTGCAGCTTCTGCCATTGCCCTCCTGCTTCTCGTGCCGCCCTGTCTGTTTACGTGGGCGACTGACGTGATGTTGTCCGATTGGATCAACACCGCCTGACCCTGAAGCAGAGGTTTTGCTTGACTTAGGGCATTGTAAATGGCCCTTAGTTCCAGAATGTTTATATGAAGAGATGTTTCCATGCTTGACCACAAGCCCTGGAAATTCCTTCCCTATGTGACTGCTCCCCAGCCTCTCAGGCTGGCATCCGTGGTTACCAGGATCCAATCCTGAATGCCAAATCTGCGGCCCTCTAGTAGATGAGCACTCTGCAGCCACCACAGGAGAGACACCCTTGTCCTTGGCGACAGGGTTATCCGCTGATGCATCTGCAGATGCGATCCGGACCATTTGTCCAGTAGATCCCACTGAAACGTTCTTGCATGGAATCTTCCGAATGGAATCGCTTCGTAAGAAGCCACCATTTTTTTTCCAGGACCCTCGTGCACTGATGCACTGAGACCTGGCCTGGTTTTAGGAGGTTCCTGACTAGCTCGGATAACTCCCTGGCCTTCTCCTCCGGGAGAAACACCTTCTTCTGGACTGTGTCCAGAATCATTCCTAGGAACAGTAGACGTGTCGTTGGAATCAGCTGCGATTTTGGAATATTTAGAATCCACCCGTGCTGACGTAACACTACCTGAGATACTGCTACTCCGACTTCTAACTGTTCCCTGGATCTTGCCCTTATCAGGAGATCGTCCAAGTAAGGGATAATTAAAATGCCTTTTCTTCGTAGAAGAATCATCATTTCGGCCATTACCTTGGTAAAGACCCGAGGTGCCGTGGACAATCCAAACGGCAGCGTCTGAAACTGATAATGACAGTTTTGTACTACAAACCTGAGGTACCCTTGGTGAGAAGGGTATATTGGGACGTGGAGATAAGCATCTTTGATGTCCAGAGACACCATATAGTCCCCTTCTTCCAGGTTCGCTATCACTGCTCTGAGTGACTCCATCTTGAATTTGAACCTTTTTATGTAAGTGTTCAAGGATTTCAGATTTAAAATTGGTCTCACCGAGCCGTCCGGCTTCGGTACCACAAACAGCGTGGAATAATACCCCTTTCCTTGTTGCAGGAGGGGTACCTTGATTATCACCTGCTGGGAATACAGCTTGTGAATGGCTTCCAAAACTGCCTCCCTGTCGGAGGGAGACTTTGGTAAAGCAGACTTCAGGAACCGACGAGGGGGAAACGCCTCGAATTCCAGTTTGTACCCCTGCGATACTACCTGTAGAATCCAGGGATCCACTTGCGAGTGAGCCCACTGCGCGTTGAAATTCTTGAGACGGGCCCCCACCATATCTGAGTCTGCTTGTAAAGCCCCAGCGTCATGCTGAAGACTTGGCAGAAGCAGGGGAGGGCTTCTTCTCCTGGGAAGCGGCTGCATGGTGCAGTCTTTTTCCTCTTCCTCTGCCCCGGGGCAGAAAGGAGTGGCCTTTTGCTCGCTTGTACTTATGGGAACGAAAGGACTGAGTTTGAAAAGACGGTGTCTTTTTCTGCTAATGTGAAGTGACCTGGGGTAAAAAGGTGGATTTTCCAGCCGTTGCCGTGGCCACCAGGTCCGATAGACCAGCCCCAAATAACTCCTCCCCTTTATACGGCAATACTTCCATGTGCCGTTTGGAATCCGCATCCCCTGACCACTGTCGCGTCCATAACGCTCTTCTGGCAGAGATGGACATAGCACTTACTCTTGATGCCAGGGTGCAAATATCCCTCTGTGCATCACGCATATATAGTAATGCATCCTTTAAATGTTCTATAGTTAACAAAATATTGTCCCTATCCAGGGTATCAATATTCTCAGTCAGGGAATCCGACCATGCGACTCCAGCACTGCACATCCAGGCTGAGGCGATTGCTGGTCGCAGTATAACACCAGTATGTGTGTATATACTTTTTAGGATATTTTCCAGCCTTCTATCAGCTGGTTCTTTGAGGGTGGCCGTATCAGGAGACGGTAACGCTACTTGTTTAGATAAACGTGTGAGCGCCTTATCTACCCTAGGGGGTGTTTCCCAACGCGCCCTAACCTCTGGCGGGAAGGGATATAATGCTAATAATTTTTTAGAAATTAGCTGTTTTTTATCGGGGGAAACCCACGCTTTATCACACACCTCATTTATTTCCTCTGACTCAGGAAAAACTATTGGTAGTTTTTTCACACCCCACATAATACCCTTCTTTGTGGTACTTGTAGTGTCAGAAAGGTTCAATGCCTCTTTCATTGCCGTGATCATGTAACGTGTGGCCCTACTGGACATTACGTTTGTCTCGTCACCGTCGACACTAGACTCAGTATCTGTGTCAGGGTCTGTGTCGACCCACTGAGGTAACGGGCGTTTTAGCGCCCCTGACGGTGTCTGAGACACCTGGACAGGCACTAATTGATTTGCCGGCTGTCTCATGTCGTCAACAGTTTTTTTTGCAAATTGCTGACATTATCACTTAATTGTTTAAATACAATCATCCAGTCAGGTGTCGACTCCCTAGGGGGTGACATCACCAACACAGGCAACTGCTCCGCCTCCACATCATTTTCCTCCTCATACATGTCGACACACGCGTACCGACACACAGCACACACACCGGGAATGCTCTGATAGAGGACAGGACCCCACTTAGCCCTTTGGAGAGACAGAGGGAGAGTCTGCCAGCACACACCCAGCGCTATATATATATATATATATATATATATATATATATATATATATATATATATATATATATATATATATATATATACAGGGATAACCTTATATAAGTGTTATTCCCTTATAGCTGCTGTTATTATCGTTATTTGCTGCCAAAAATGCCCCCCCTTCTCTTTTTTACCCTGATTCTGAAGCAGGACTGCAGGGGAGAGTCAGGGAGCCGTCCTTCCAGCGGAGCTGTGAGGGAAAATGGCGCTTGTGTGCTGAGGAGATAGGCTCCGCCCCTTCACGACGTCCTTATCTCCCGCTTTTTTGTGTAAAAATGGCAGGGGTTAAAATACATCCATATAGCCCGGGAGCTATATGTGATGTATTCTTTTTGCCACCTAAGGTATATACTGTTATATTGCGTCTCAGGGCGCTCCCCCCCAGCACCCTGCACCCTCAGTGACCGGAGTGTGAAGTGTGCTGAGAGCAATGGCGCACAGCTGCGGTGCTGTGCGCTACCTTAGTCTGAAGACAGGATGTCTTCTGCCGCCGATTTCACCGGACCTCTTCGTCTCTTCTGGCTCTGTAAGGGGGACGGCGGCGCGGCTCCGGTGACCCATCCAGGCTGAACCTGTGATCGTCCCTCTGGAGCTAATGTCCAGTAGCCTAAGAAACCCGATCCACTCTGCACTCAGGTGAGTCCGTTTCTTCTCCCCTAAGTCCCACGATGCAGTGAGCCTGTTGCCAGCAGGACTCACTGAAAATAAAAAAACCTAACTAAACTTTTATTCTAAGCAGCTCAGGAGAGCCACCTAGATTGCACCCTTCTCGGCCGGGCACAAAAATCTAACTGGGGCTTGGGGGAGGGTCGTGGGGGGAGGAGCCGGTGCACACCACCTGATCCTTAAGCTTTTATTTTGTGCCCTGTCTCCTGCGGAGCCGCTGTTCCCCATGGTCCTTATGGAGTCCCAGCATCCACTAGGACGTCAGAGAAAATCCCATATCCAAAATACCTCTGGTCCCAAGCATTTTGGATAAGGGAGACTCAACCTGTACTAATCACAGTAGTACTCCTTGGGCGTCATTCCGACCTGATCGTAGTTGTGCTAAATTTAGCACAGCTCTGATCACTTACACTGACATGCGGGGGGGACGCCCCGCATGTCAGGCCACCCCCCCTCCCCACCTGGATAAGTACAAAAGCATCGCACAGCGGCGATGCTTTTGTACTTGAAGAGTAACTCCCAGCCAGCGCAGCTCCTGCGGCTGGCCGGGAGTTACTCGTCGCTGCCCGGGTCGCAGCGGCTGCGTGTGACGTCACACAGCCGCTGCGGCCCGCCCCCGCATGGTCTGGCCACGCCTGCGCTGACCGGACCGTGCTAACAAAACGGCGGCCAAACGCCGTCGTGCCGCCCCCTCCCGCCCAGCGACCGCCTCTGCCTGTCAATCAGGCAGAGGCGATCGCTAGGCAACGGCAGCCATTGGCTGTCAGCCATGCGTCTGCGCAGTTCTGACCTGATTGCTGCACTGCGCAGAACTGCAGCGAGCGATCAGGTCAGAATGACCCCCCTTATTCACATTACATCACACTGAATTGCTCCTTATTCACATTACATCACACTGAATTGCTCCTTATTCACATTACATCACACTGAATTGCTCCTTATTCACATTACATCACACTGAATTGCCCCTTATTCACATTACACCACACCATATTGTTCTTTATTCACATTACACCACACCATATTGTTCTTTATTCACATTAGACCACATAGTAGTGCCTTTTCTGTAAATTACGCCACACAGTAGAGCACCTTATACACATAATGCCACACATTAGTAATGCCTTTATACACATACCACACAGTAATCCCCCCTACGCATATAACACACATTATTAATGTCCTTAGAAATACAATGCACCTTACGCATTATGCCAACCTTTATAAATGCCCATATACACATAATGACACACATAATGCCCCTTACACATATGTCGAACACTATTGCAGAAAGAACCTACCCACACACAGCACTCACACGGCTGCTAACACTGTGACCTCTGCTTGAATACAGATGTGCCCTCATAACATCTTGCCTCAATACGCCATGCAGCTCCCGTCCAGCTCTGCTAAAGTTGGGCGCCTTTTTTTGCAGAAAATGCATCATATTATTTTCATTGCTGTATGACTAGAACGCACAAGCAGCTTCTGCTGATTAAAATGATAATTAGCCTGCATATATTCTGTGTGCGACTGTGGCTGTATCTGCATACGAAATGCCACGAAATGGTGTAAGAATTGCTGACCCGAAGAGAGTGTGAAGGGGAGCGGAGCTTTGGACATTCATGGGAGACAGATGTGTGCGGAGAGTCTTTCAGTTTTCATTATTTCTAATATAGTGAAATCCCTCAGCGCAATTCACAACCACGGAAAGGGATTCAAAATCTATATATAGTGTGCAATGTTTTAGAGGCAAAATAAATGATAAAATGAATAAAGGAATTCTCATTAAACACATGTGAAATAAATGCCTTGAGATCTAACGGCAATCATCAAGTATCACCCTCCAGATGAGGCACCATGGGAAAAAGAGTTTTCTGAAGCTATACAAGCGTGTGCGCAGGGCCCGAGCAGGGGGATTGTATTACCTTGGCAACCACATGCTCTGATGTAGAATTTACTGACCAAAAGCAGTACAGGTAAGCAAGGTGGTTGGGGTGGGGGTGGAGGTGGGGTGGGGGGGGGGGGGGAGGGGGTGTGGAAGGTAGATAGTGACTAGGTCAACAGTGTTTAGGTCGACCACTATTGGTCGACAGCAACTAGGTCGACAGGGTCTAGGTCGACAGGTCAAAGGGTCGACATTCATTTTTAATGGGTTTTTTTTGTGTCGCTTTATTTGTAGAGTGACCGGGAACCCCAATTAGTGCACCGTGTCTCCTCACATGGCTCTACCGCTTCGCTCGGCACAGATTACCGTTCCAATCGTAGTCCACGTGGATTGCTAAGTATGAAAAGGTTAAAAAAGAAAAGAAAAAAATTGTGAAAAACATGTCGACCTTTTGACCTGTCGACGTAGAACATGTCAACCTAGAGACCCTGTCGACCTAGAAACCCTGTCGACCTAGTTACTGTGGACCAATAGTGGTCAACCTAGATAGTGTCAACCTAGTTACTGTCGAACTAGAGACCGGATCATGCAAGGGGCTAGAGAGGGAAATCCTACTAACAAGGCTGTGTTGATACATAGGGGCTTATTCTACATCACGCGCAAAGTATCTGTAGAGACAGAAGCCTGATTCACTATCTTGTGCTAATGCCGTATACGACAAGACCACATTGGTCCAGTATATTCTAGTCCTGATCATGTGACACAATGCTATCTACTCCCTCACCCAGATTGGCCACAACGCTCACATCACCCTTTGGGATTGGTCCAGTTGACATCTGAGCGCCTATATCAAGGGTGGCCAACCAGTCAGAGGCAAAGAGCCAGAAAAGATCTGTAGTCAAGGGCAAGAGCCAGTATCATGCGCGCACCAAAGGCGAGTGTGCAAAAATGGGGGTGTGGCCTATTTTTCACAAAGCCACACCCCATTTTGTGCGCACACCTTTCGGTATGACGTTTGTAGGAGTATGACCTTGTGTCATAACTCCGTTTTTAGTCATGTTGTACAGTGCCACATACAAATAATGCCCCAGTACAGTGCCACATACATATAAAAATGGCAATAAATGGGTGTCTCCACACTGCCAGATACACATGTCCCCACAGTGCCAGATACACATATGTCCCCACAGTGCCAGATACACATATGTCCCCACAGTGCCAGATACACATATGTCCCCACAGTGCCAGATACATATATGTCCCCACAGTGCCAGATACATATATGTCCCCACAATGCCAGATACATATATGTCCCCACAGTGCCAGATACATATATGTCCCCACAGTGCCAGATACATATATGTCCCCACAGTGCCAGATACATATATGTCCCCACAGTGCCAGATACATATATGTCCCCACAGTGCCACATACATATATGTCCCCACAGTGCCAGATACACATGTCCCCACAGTGCCAGATACATATATGTCCCCACAATGCCAGATACATATATGTCCCCACAGTGCCAGATACATATATGTCCCCACAGTGCCAGATACATATATGTCCCCACAATGCCAGATACATATATGTCCCCACAGTACCAGATACATATATGTCCCTACAATGCCAGATACATATATGTCCCCACAATGCCAGATACATATATGTCCCCACAATGCCAGATACATATATGTCCCCACAATGCCAGATACATATATGTCCCCACAGTGCCAGATACACATATCCCCACAGTGCCAGATACATATATGTCCCCACAGTGCCAGATACACATGTCCCCACAGTGCCAGATACACATGTCCCCACAGTGCCAGATACATATATGTCCCCACAGTGCCAGATACATATATGTCCCCACAATGCCAGATACATATATGTCCCCACAATGCCAGATACATATATGTCCCCACAATGCCAGATACATATATGTCCCCACAATGCCAGATACATATATGTCCCCACAATGCCAGATACATATATGTCCCCACAATGCCAGATACATATATGTCCCCACAGTGCCAGATACATATATGTCCCCACAATTCCAGATACATATATGTCCCCACAATGCCAGATACACATGTCCCCACAATGCCAGATACATATATGTCCCCACAATGCCAGATACATATGTCCCCACAGTGCCAGATACACATATCCCCACAGTGCCAGATACATATATGTCCCCACAGTGCCAGATACACATGTCCCCACAGTGCCAGATACACATGTCCCCACAGTGCCAGATACATATATGTCCCCACAGTGCCAGATACATATATGTCCCCACAGTGCCAGATACATATATGTCCCCACAGTGCCAGATACATATATGTCCCCACAGTGCCAGATACATATATGTCCCCACAGTACCAGATACATATATGTCCCTACAATGCCAGATACATATATGTCCCCACAATGCCAGATACATATGTCCCCACAATGCCAGATACACATGTCCCCACAGTGCCAGATACATATATGTCCCCACAATGCCAGATACACATGTCCCCACAGTGCCAGATACATATATGTCCCCACAATGCCAGATACATATATGTCCCCACAATGCCAGATACATATATGTCCCCACAATGCCAGATACATATATGTCCCCACAGTGCCAAGTACACAGATGCCCCACAGTTCCAAATACATATATGTCTCACAGCGCCAGATACACATGTCCCCACAGTGCCAGATACACATATGCCCCACAGTGCCAAGTACACAGATGCCCCACAGTGCCAAGTACACAGATGCCTCCAGTGCCAGATACACATATGCGCGACATTGCCAAATACATATATGCCTCACAGTGCCAGATACATATATCCCCACAGTGCCAGCAATGCCCCCCGTGCCAGATATACATGCCCCCCCCCCTTCCCCCGTGTTGCTCACCGCGCTGCTGCTGTCTGTGAGGGGAGGAGAGCACAGTGTGCGCCTCTCCTGCCCCTCACTCTCCGGCTGTGGTGTCTCTCTTCATTTAGGCGCTGGTCTGTGAGCCAATCAAAGCTCGCAGTCCGGCAGCCTTAGCTGCCGGTACGCGAGCTCTGATTGGCTCACGGACCAGCACTGAATTGAAGAGTGACACCGCCGCCGGAGACAACTGTATGTGCCAGGCAGCGGTGGCCAGGAGCCGGCCGAGCCGCATGCCTATATGATTCATGGCGGGGAAGAAACCACTTATGACTCTTTATAAGCAGCCCGTGTTGTTGATGTCTGTGTACAATGAATGTTACAGCTCTGGTCTCAGCAACAGACATTGCTGCAGTGAAGGACTGACTTTGTTTCCAGTGAGATGCCTGCATTTGCTGTGTCACTGTGACCAACAGATAACACTCTAATCCACCCACTGGCTGCCCTGTGCAGAGCATAGTATCCTGACAACTATCTATCAGTCCTAATCCACAGTCAGCAGGTACAATGGTCAGCTAAGAGGTGGTGCAGCAGGTTCCAGGTGATGGCGGTGATAGCCTCTTACTACCAGCACAATAGGGCCATCTCCCACTGTGCATGGAGGCGTAGCTCCCCTCCCACGCTTAACCTGTAGGGGGCAGAGCTCCCTCTAGCTATCCCTGCAGTCAGACAAAGCCCCCTCCCACGCTTACTCTGTAGGAGGCGGAGCTCCCTCTAGCTCTCCCTGCAGTCAGACGAGGCCCCATCCCACGCTTACTCTGTAGGAGGCAGAGCTCCCTCTTGCTCCCCCTGTAGTCAGACACAGGCCCCTCCCACACTTACCCTGTAGGGGGCGGAGCTCCTTCTATCTCTCCCTGCAGTCAGAAAAGACTGCCTACAACGCTTACTCTGTAGGAGGCGGAGCTCCCTCTAGCTCCCCCTGTAGTCAGCCACAGGCGCCCTCCCACCCTTACTCTCTCTACAATCAGACGAGGCCCCCTCCCACGCTTACTCTGCAGGAGGCGGAGCTCCCTTTAGCTTCCCCTGTAGTCAGACACAGGCCCTCTTCCACACTTACTCTGTAGGAGGCAGAGTTCCTTTAGCTCCCCCTGTAGTCAGACGAGGCCCCCTTCCACGCTTACTCTGTAGGAGGCGGAGCTCCTTCTAGCTCTCCCTGCAGTCAGACGAGGCCCCCTCCCATGCTTACTCTGTAGGAGGCAGAGCTCCCTCTAGCTCTTCCTGCAGACGAGGCTTACTCTGTAGGAGGCGGAGCTCCCTCTAGCTCCCCCTGTAGTCAGCCACAGGCGCCCTCCCACCCTTACTCTGTAGGGAATGCATCTCCCTCTAGCTCTCCCTGCAGTCAGACGAGGCCCCCTCCCATGCTTACTTTGTAGGAGGCAGAGCTCCCTCTAGCTCTCCCTGCAGTCAGACGAGGCCTCCTCCCACGCTTACTCTGTAGGAGGCAGAGCTCCCTCTAGCTCTCCCTGCAGTCAGACGAGGCCTCCTCCCACGCTTACTCTGTAGGAGGCAGAGCTCCATCTAGCTCTCCCTGCAGTCAGACGAGGCCTCCTCCCACGCTTACTCTGTAGGAGGCAGAGCTCCCTCTAGCTCTCCCTGCAGTCAGACGAGGCCTCCTCCCACGCTTAGGAGGCGGAGCTCCCCCTGTAGTCAGACACAGGCGCCCTCCCACCCTTACTCTGTAGGGGATGGAGCTCCCTCTAGCTCTCCCTACAGTCATGCAGCCACCCTCTAGCTCATCTCAGTCAGATGGGGCCCACCTCCCACACTTATTCTGTAGGGAGCAGATTCTCTCTCCTGCTCTCACTGTGCAGTTGCTAAACAGAACTTCAAAAGGAATATCTAATAAATACAAATACTGGGAGTGCTGCAGTATAACTGCCTGTTACTGCATGGGTACTAGTCATCATACAGTAGTTAGATACTCTGCTTCTGCATACTCAGGATTTCCCATCTATCTGTTTACCTTATACACTACCCATATATGCTCAGAAACCTTTACGTTGACCATGTTAGGATCTCCATTACCCTGTTTCTCTGACATGTTGTGGTTCTGGGTGAATTCTGAATGAGGCCTGGCTGTTTTTGCAAAAGAAACCCATTTTTACTCTGATAAAGCACCTAAATAGTACAGTCCTAGATTCACCTTGGCATAAGTGGAGTCCAGGAGGTGGCCAATTTGTTCTTGCCTCATACTCACCATACTGCCGCAATAGGCGTGTGACACAGAGGCCCATTTCTTCTTTTTCAAAGTAAGAATTTGGAATATATTCCCAATACTGGGGATGTTACAGTCTTACCTCTGCTAGGTTCCAGGAAGGTGATGGATTATGGATGGAGATCTTGTTTGTCCGAAGAACCTCCTCTCCACCATTTATGACACTGCATAATAACGGATGTACCATATTGCTATATAGCAGGGGTTCTCAAACTATTTGGCTTTAAGACCCCATCAAACAATTCAAATTATTACAGGACCCCAGCAAGTTACCCAGAACGGCCACCACACTACCAGCTATGTGCTCCCTGTGGATATCTGCCTGTAGATAAGGGAGCTTGCTTGTGGCAGCAGCTTCTGGGCAGGATGGGAGAGGCAGAGCACTGGGCTGGGGACGGAGCTGCCTGAGGACTTCTCTGACCTGAAAGCCAGTGATCCAAGGACTCTGAAGTATCAGACTCCTCAGATCACTGGCTGAGATCAAAGGAGTCATCAGCCTGACGGTCAGCAACATGGGGTCACGAGGCACAGTTTAAGAACCGCTACTGTATAGGATATACAAAAGCCAAACCAATTTGTCCAACTACCTTCTCTGATCATTGGCTCATAAGCACCTTCTCTGAAGGTCTGAGGAGCTGAACTTGGAAGGAATAAATTGTCAGGCAACATCAACAAGATATTGAAAATAAGAATTTACTCACCGGTAATTCTATTTCTCTGATGTCCTAGTGGATGCTGGGAACTCCGTAAGGACCATGGGGAATAGACGGGCTCCGCAGGAGACTGGGCACTCTAAAGAAAAGATTAGGTACTATCTGGTGTGCACTGGCTCCTCCCTCTATGCTCCTCCTCCAGACCTCAGTTAGAATCTGTGCCCGGCCAGAGCTGGGTGCTCCTAGTGGGCTCTCCTGAGCTTACTAGTAAAGAAAGTATTTATTAGGTTTTTTATTTTCAGTGAGCTTCTGCTGGCAACAGACTCGCTGCTACGTGGGACTAAGGGGAGGGAAGCAAACCTACCTGCTTGCAGCTAGCTTGTGCTTCTTAGGCTACTGGACACCATTAGCTCCAGAGGGTTCGAACACAGGCACCTGTCCTCGATCGTCCGTTCCCGGAGCCGCGCCGCCGTCCCCCTCGCAGAGCCAGAAGAACAGAAGCTTGAAGACGACGAAATCGGCGGCAGAAGACTCCTGTCTTCATTTAAGGTAGCGCACAGCACCGCAGCTGTGCGCCATTGCTCCCAGCACACTTACACACTCCGGTCACTGTAGGGTGCAGGGCGTTGGGGGGGGGGCGCCCTGGGCAGCAATTGAAGTACCTTTTGGCAATAAAAATACATATATACAGTCTGGCACTGTATATATGTAAAAAACCCCGCCATTTTTTTACACAAAAAGCGGGACAGAAGCCCGCCACTGAGGGGGCGGGGCCTTCTTCCTCAGCACACCAGCGCCATTTTCTCTTCACAGCTCCGCTGGAAGCAGCTCCCCAGGCTCTCCCCTGCAGTATCCAGGTACAAGAAGGGTAAAAAAGAGAGGTGGGGCACATAAATTTAGGCGCAAATAAAACATATAAGGCAGCTATTGGGTAATCACTTATTATAAGTGAAAATCCCTGTGTTCTATAGCGCTGTGGTGTGTGCTGGCATACTCTCTCTCTGTCTCCCCAATGGACTTTGTGAGGTCCTGTCCTCAGTCTGAGCATTCCCTGTGTGTGTGCGGTGTGTCGGTACGGCTGTGTCGACATGTTTGATGAGGAGGGTTACGTGGAGGCGGAGCAAGGGCAGATAAGTGTGGTGTCGCCCCCGTCGGGGCCGACACCTGATTGGATGGATATGTGGAAGGTCTTAAACGACAATGTAAGCTCCTTACATAAAAGGTTTGATGACGCTGCAGCCTTGGGACAGCCGGGGTCTCAGCCCGTGCCTGCCCAGGCGACTCAGAAACCGTCAGGGGCTCATAAACGCCCTCTATCTCAGATGGTTGACACAGATGTCGACACGGAGTCTGACTCAAGTGTCGACGATGATGAGGCACATTTACAGTCTAAAATGACCAAGGCCATCCGATACATGATTATTGCAATGAAAGATGTATTACACATTTCTGAGGGTGGACAAGGCGCTGACACGCTTATCTAAAAAGGTGGCCCTGCCATCTCAGGATACGGCCGCCCTAAAGGAGCCTGCGGATAGAAAGCAGGAAGCTATCCTGAAGTCAGTGTATACACACTCTGGTACTCTACTGAGACCTGCTATTGCTTCAGCCTGGATGTGTAGTGCTGTAGCAGCATGGACAGATACTCTGTCAGACGACATAGATTCCCTCGACAGGGATACTGTTTTGCTAACCCTGGGCCATATAAAAGACGTTGTCTTATATATGCAGGATGCTCAGAGGGACATTTGCCTGCTGGGCTCTAGAATTAATGCTATGTCCATTTCTGCCAGGAGGGTCTTATGGACTCTGCAATGGACAGGAGATGCTGATTCTAAAAAACACATGGAGGTTTTGCCTTATAAGGGCGAGGAATTGTTTGGGGACGGTCTATCGGACCTCGTGTCCACAGCGAAGATTAACCCTGTTAATACCAAGAGGGTTTATATGTTTGGGGAGAAAAAGCAGCCAGTGACTTTTCCCCCATCTGATGAATTAAATGAATTATCAGCTGGAAAGTCGACTTTCTTGCCTCAGGTTTCCTCACAGCCTAAGAAAGCACCGTATTATCAAATGCAGTCCTTTCGTTCTCCGAAAGGCAAGAGGGTCCGGGGCGCATCCTTTCTTGCCAGAGGCAGGGGTAGAGGTAAGAAGCAGCACCATGCAGCCAGTTCCCAGGAACAAAAGTCCTCCCCTGCTTCCACTGAGTCCACTGCATGACGTTGGGGCTCCACGGGCGGAGCCAGGTGCGGTGGGGGCGCGTCTCCGAAACTTCAGCAACCAGTGGGTTCGCTCACAGGTGGATCTCTGGGCTGTACAAATTGTATCTCAGGGATACAAGCTGGAATTCAAAGCGACTCCCCCCCGCCGTTACCTCAAATCAGCCTTGCCGGCTTCCCCCATGGAAAGGGAGGTGGTACTGGCGGCAATTCACAAGCTGTACTTCCAGCAAGTGATTATCAGGGTCCCCCTCCTTCAACAGGGAAGGGGTTACTATTCCACAATGTTTGTGGTACCGAAACCGGACGGTTCGGTGAGACCCATTCTGAATTTAAAATCCTTGAACACTTATATAAAGAAATTCAAATTCAAAATGGAATCGCTCAGAGCGGTTATTGCAAGCCTGGAAGAGGGGGATTTTATGGTGTCGCTGTACATCAAGGATGCTTACTTGCATGTCCCCATTTACCCACTTCACCAGGAGTACCTCAGGTTTGTGGTACAGGACTGTCATTACCAGTTCCAGACGTTGCCGTTTGGCCTGTCCACGGCACCGAGGATATTTACCAAGGTAATGGCCGAATACTCCTTCGGAAGAAGGGAGTTATAGTTATCCCGTACTTGGACGATCTCCTCATAAAGGCGAGGTCCAGAGAGCAGTTGTTGATCAGCGTAGCACTCTCTCAGGAAGTGTTGCAACAGCACGGCTGGATTCTGAATGTTCCAAAGTCGCAGCTGATTCCTACGACGCGTCTGCTTTTCCTGGGCATGATTCTGGACACAGAACAGAAGAAGGTGTTCTCCCGGTGGAGAAGGCCCAGGAATTAGCATCTCTGGTCAGGGACCTCCTGAAATCAAAACAGGTATCGGTGCATCACTGCACGCGAGTCCTGGGAAAGATGGTGGCTTCATACGAAGCCATTCCCTTCGGCAGGTTCCATGCAAGGATCTTTCGGTGGGATCTGTTGGACAAGTGGTCCGGATTGCATCTTCAGATGCATCGGCTGATCACCCTGTCCCCAAGGGCCAGGGTGTCTCTTCTGTGGTGGCTGCAGAGTGCTCACCTTCTCGAGGGCCGCAGGTTCGGCATACAGGACTGGGTCCTGGTTACCACGGATGCAAGCCTCCGAGGATGGGGGGCAGTCACTCAGGGAAGAAACTTCCAAGGGCTGTAGTCAAGTCAGGAGACTTCTCTACACATAAATATACTGGAACTAAGGGCCATTTACAACGCCCTGAGTCAAGCAGAGCCCCTGCTTCGAAACCGGCCAGTGCTGATTCAGTCAGACAACATCACGGCGGTCGCCCATGTAAACCGCCAGGGCGGCACAAGAAGCAGGATGGCAATGGCGGAAGCCACAAAGATTCTTCGGTGGGCGGAGAATCACGTGCAAGCACTGTCAGCAGTGTTCATTCCGGGAGTGGACAACTGGGAAGCAGACTTCCTCAGCAGACACGACCTCCACCCGGGAGAGTGGGGACTTCATCAAGAAGTCTTCACACAGATTGCAAAGGTGTACCAGTCGGTATATGTGTTTCCTCCTCTTCCTCTCATACCCAAGGTACTGAGAATAGTAAGAAAGAGAGGAATAAGAACAATACTCATTGTTCCGGATTGGCCAAGAAGGACTTGGTACCCGGAACTGCAAGAAATGCGCACAGAGGACCCATGGCCTCTGCCTCTCAGACAGGACCTGCTGCAACAAGGGCCCTGTCTGTTCCAAGACTTACCGCGGCTGCGTTTGACGGCATGGCGGTTGAACGCCGGATCCTAGCGGAAAAAGGCATTCCGGATGAAGTTATTCCTACGCTGATAAAGGCTAGGAAGGACGTGACAGCAAAGCATTATCACCGTATATGGCGAAAATATGTTGCTTGGTGTGAGGCCAGGACGGCCCCTACAGAGGAATTCCAGCTAGGTCGATTCCTGCACTTCCTACAGTCAGGGGTGACTATGGGCCTAAAATTGGGGTCCATAAAGGTCCATATTTCGGCCCTATCCATTTTCTTTAAAAAAGAACTGGCTTCACTGCCTGAGGTTCAGACGTTTGTTAAGGGAGTGCTGCATATTCTGCCCCCTTTTGTGCCACCAGTGGCACCCTGGGATCTTAACGTTGTGTTGGATTTCCTGAAATCCCACTGGTTTGAGCCACTTATGACCGTGGAACTAAAGTATCTCACGTGGAAAGTGGTCATGCTGTTGGCCTTAGCATCGGCTAGGCGTGTGTCGGAATTGGCGGCTTTGTCATGTAAAAGCCCATATCTGATCTTCCATATGGACAGGGCAGAATTGAGGACTCGTCCCCAATTTCTCCCAAAGGTGGTATCATCGTTTCATTTGAACCAACCTATTGTGGTGCCTGCGGCTACTCGGGACTTGGAGGACTCCAAGTTGCTGGACGTAGTCAGGGCTTTGAAAATATATGGTTCCAGAACGGCTGGAGTCAGGAAGACTGACTCGCTGTTTATCCTGCATGCACCCAACAAGCTGGGTGCTCCTGCTTCAAAGCAAACTATTGCTCGCTGGATCTGTAGCACGATTCAGCTGGCTCATTCTGCGGCTGGATTACCGCATCCAAAATCAGTGAAAGCCCATTCCACAAGGAAGGTGGGCTCTTCTTGGGCGGCTGCCCGAGGGGTCTCGGCTTTACAGCTTTGCCGAGCGGCTACTTGGTCGGGTTCAAACACCTTTGCAAAGTTCTACAAGTTTGATACCCTGGCTGAGGAGGACCTTGTGTTTGCTCATTCGGTGCTGCAGAGTCATCCGCACTCTCCCGCCCGTTTGGGAGCTTTGGTATAATCCCCATGGTCCTTACGGAGTTCCCAGCATCCACTAGGACGTCAGAGAAAATAAGAATTTACTCACCGGTAATTCTATTTCTCGTAGTCCGTAGTGGATGCTGGGCGCCCGTCCCAAGTGCGGACTTTCTGCAATACGTGTATATAGTTATTGCTTAAATAAGGGTTATTGTTATGAGCCATCTGTTGAGTGAGGCTCAGTTGTTGTTCATACTGTTAACTGGGTAAGGTTATCACAAGTTGTACGGTGTGATTGGTGTGGCTGGTATGAGTCTTACCCTGGATTCCAAAAATCCTTTCCTTGTAATGTCAGCTCTTCCGGGCACAGTTTCCCTAACTGAGGTCTGGAGGAGGGGCATAGAGGAAGGAGCCAGTGCACACCAGATAGTACCTAATCTTTTCTTTAGAGTGCCCAGTCTCCTGCGGAGCCCGTCAATTCCCCATGGTCCTTACGGAGTTCCCAGCATCCACTACGGACTACGAGAAATAGAATTACCGGTGAGTAAATTCTTATTTTTTCGTAGTCCGTAGTGGATGCTGGGGACTCCGTAAGGACCATGGGGAATAGACGGGCTCCGCAGGAGACTGGGCACTCTAAAGAAAGATTCAGTACTATCTGGTGTGCACTGGCTCCTCCCTCTATGCCCCTCCTCCAGACCTCAGTTAAGGAAACTGTGCCCGGAAGAGCTGACATTACGAGGAAAGGATTTTGGATTCCAGGGTAAGACTCATACCAGCCACACCAATCACACTGTACAACTTGTGATAACATACCCAGTTAACAGTATGAACAACAAAAAAGCATCAACCACGGATGCCAACATAACATAACCCTTTATTAAGCAATAACTATATACACGTATTGCAGAAAGTCTGCACTTGGGACGGGCGCCCAGCATCCACTACAGACTACGAGAAATAGAATTACCGGTGAGTAAATTCTTATTTTCTCTAACGTCCTAGTGGATGCTGGGGACTCCGTAAGGACCATGGGGATTATACCAAAGCTCCCAAACGGGCGGGAGAGTGCGGATGACTCTGCAGCACCGAATGGGCAAACACAAGGTCCTCCTCAGCCAGGGTATCAAACCTGTAGAATTTTGCAAAAGTGTTTGAACCCGACCAAGTAGCAGCTCGGCAAAGCTGTAATGCCGAGACCCCTCGGGCAGCCGCCCAAGAAGAGCCCACTTTCCTTGTGGAATGGGCTTTCACTGATTTCGGCTGCGGCAATCCCGCCGCAGAATGAGCCTGCTGAATCGTGTTACAGATCCAGCGAGCAATAGTTTGCTTTGAAGCAGGAGCACCCAGCTTGTTGGATGCATACAGGATAAACAGCGAGTCAGTCTTCCTGACTCCAGCCGTTCTGGTTACATAAATCTTCAAAGCCCGGACTACGTCAAGCAACTTGGAGTCCTCCAAGTCACGAGTAGCCGCAGGCACCACAATAGGTTGGTTCAAATGAAAAGATGACACCACCTTTGGCAGAAACTGCGGACGAGTCCGCAATTCTGCCCTGTCCATATGGAAAACCAGATAGGGGCTTTTACATGACAAAGCCGCCAATTCTGACACACGCCTAGCTGAAGCTAAAGCCAACAGCATGACCACTTTCCACGTGAGATACTTTAGTTCCACGGTCTTAAGTGGCTCAAACCAGTGGGATTTCAGGAAATCCAACACCACGTTAAGATCCCAAGGTGCCACTGGTGGCACAAAAGGGGGCTGAATATGCAGCACTCCCTTAACAAACGTCTGAACCTCAGGCAGTGAAGCCAGTTCTTTTTGAAAGAAGATGGATAGGGCCGAAATCTGGACCTTTATGGGCCCTAATTTTAGGCCCATAGTCACACCTGACTGTAGGAAGTGCAGGAATCGACCCAGCTGGAATTCCTCTGTAGGGGCCTTTCTGGCCTCACACCAAGCAACATATTTTCGCCATATACGGTGATAATGCTTTGCTGTCACGTCCTTCCTAGCCTTTATCAGCGTAGGAATAACTTCATCCGGAATGCCCTTTTCTGCTAGGATTCGGCGTTCAACCGCCATGCCGTCAAACGCAGCCGCGGTAAGTCTTGGAACAGACAGGGCCCCTGTTGCAACAGGTCCTGTCTGAGAGGCAGAGGCCATGGTTCCTCTGTGAGCATTTCTTGCAGTTCCGGGTACCAAGTCCTTCTTGGCCAGTCCGGAACAATGAGTATTGTTTTCACTCTTCTTTTCCTTACGATTCTCAGTACCTTGGGTATGAGAGGAAGAGGAGGAAACACATAGACCGACTGGAACACCCACGGTGTTACCAGTGCGTCCACAGCTATCGCCTGAGGGTCCCTTGACCTGGCGCAATACCTTTTTAGCTTTTTGTTGAGGCGGGACGCCATCATGTCCACCTGTGGCAGTTCCCACCGACTTGCAATCTGCGTGAAAACTTCTTGATGAAGTCCCCACTCTCCCGGGTGGAGGTCGTGCCTGCTGAGGAAGTTTACTTCCCAGTTGTCCACTCCCGGAATGAACACTGCTGACAGTGCTTGCACGTGATTCTCCGCCCAACGAAGAATCCTGGTGGCTTCCGCCATCGCCACTCTGCTTCTTGTGCCGCCCTGGCGGTTTACATGAGCCACTGCGGTGATGTTGTCTGACTGAATCAGCACCGGTTGGTTGCGAAGCAGAGGCTCCGCTTGACTCAGGGCGTTGTATATGGCCCTTAGTTCCAGGATATTTATGTGCAGACAAGCCTCCTGACTTGACCACAACCCTTGGAAGTTTCTTCCCTGAGTGACTGCCCCCCATCCTCGGAGGCTCGCATCCATGGTCACCAGGACCCAGTCCTGTATGCCGAACCTGCGGCCCTCGAGAAGGTGAGCACTCTGCAGCCACCACAGAAGAGACACCCTGGCCCTGGGGGACAGGGTGATCAGCCGATGCATCTGAAGATGCGATCCGGACCACTTGTCCAACAGATCCCACTGAAAGATCCTCGCATGGAACCTGCCGAAGGGAATGGCTTCGTATGATGCCACCATCTTTCCCAGGACTCGCGTGCAGTGATGCACCGACACCTGTTTCGGTTTTAAGAGGTCTCTGACTAGAGTCACGAGCTCCTGAGCCTTCTCCGCCGGGAGAAACACCTTCTTCTGGTCTGTGTCCAGAATCATGCCCAGAAAGGGCAGACGCGTCGTAGGAATCAGCTGCGATTTTGGGATATTCAGAATCCAGCCGTGCTGTTGCAACACTTCCTGAGAGTGTGCTACGCTGATCAGCAACTGCTCTCTGGACCTCGCCTTTATGAGGAGATCGTCCAAGTATGGGATAATTGTGACTCCTTGCTTTCTCAGGAGCACCTTCATTTCCGCCATTACCTTGGTAAATATTCTCGGTGCCGTGGAGAGCCCAAACGGCAACGTCTGGAATTGGTAATGACAGTCCTGTACCACAAATCTGAGGTACTCCTGATGAGGTGGATAAATGGGGACATGCAAGTAAGCATCCTTGATGTCCAGAGACACCATAAAATCGCCCTCTTCCAGGCTTGCAATGACCGCTCTGAGCGATTCCATTTTGAACTTGAATTTCTTCAGATAAATGTTCAGGGATTTTAAATTCAAGATGGGTCTGACCGAACCGTCCGGTTTCGGTACTACAAACATAGTGGAATAGTAACCCCTTCCCTGTTGAAGGAGAGGAACCTTTACAACCACCTGCTGGAGGTATAACTTGTGAATTGCTGCCAGCACTACCTCCCTTTCCATGGGGGAAACTGGCAAGGCCGATTTTAGGTAACGGTGAGGGGGCGTCACCTCGAATTCCAGTTTGTATCCCTGAGACACAACTTGTATAGCCCAAGGATCCACCCGTGAGCGAACCCACTGGTGGCTGAAATGTCGGAGACGCGCCCCCACGGCTCCTGGCTCCGCCTGTGGAGCCCCAGCGTCATGCGGTGGATTTAGTGGAAGCCGGGGAGGACTTTTGTTCCTGGGAACTAGCTGCAGGGTGCAGCCTCTTTCCTCTACCCCTGCCTCTGGCAAGAAAGGATGCACCTCTGACTTTCTTGCTCTTTTGCGAACGAAAGGACTGCATTTGGTAATACGGTGCTGTCTTAGGCTGTGGCGGGACATAAGGCAAGAAATTTGACTTCCCAGCCATAGCTGTGGAAACTAGGTCTGAGAGACCGTCCCCAAACAATTCCTCACCCTTATAAGGTAAAACCTCCATGTGTTTTTTAGAGTCGGTATCCCCTGTCCATTGCCGAGTCCATAAGACCCTTCTGGCAGAAATGGACATTGCGTTTACTCTAGAGCCCAGCAGGCAAATGTCCCGCATATATAGGACCGCGTCCTTGATATGTGCCAGGGTCATTAGAACAGAGTCCCTCTCCAGGGTATCTAACTCCTCAGACAGAGTATCCGTCCATGCTGCTACCGCACTACACATCCACGCCGAAGCAATTGCTGGCCTCAGCAGCGTACCAGAATGTGTGTAAACCGACTTCAGGATAGCTTCCTGCTTTCTATCCGCAGGATCCTTTAGGGCGGCCGTATCCTGAGACGGCAGGGCCACCTTCTTAGATAAGCGTGTCAATGCCTTGTCTACCCTGGGGGAGGATTCCCAGCGTAACCTGTCCGTTGGTGGGAAAGGATACGCCATCAGCAATCTCTTGGAAATTACTACCTTCCTATCAGGGGAATCCCACGCTTTTTCACATAATTCATTCAATTCATGTGACGGGGGTAAAGCCACTTCTTGCTTTTTCTCCCCATACATATAAATCCTCTTGTCAGGGACAGGATTTTCCTCAGAAATGTGTAACACATCCTTCATTGCCACAATCATGTAGCGGATGGCTTTAGTCATTTTAGGCTGCAACTTTGCATCATCGTCATCGACACTGGAATCAGATTCCGTGTCGACGTCTGTGTTAACTAACTGGGATATTGGGCGCTTTTGAGACCCTGACGGCCTCTGCGCTGTGGGAGCAGGCATGGCTTGAGACCCCGACTGTCCCAAGGGTACAGCTTTATCCAATCTGTTATGTAAGGAGCTTACATTATCATTTAACACCTTCCACATATCCATCCAATCAGGTTTCGGCCCCGTCGGGGGCGACACCACATCTATTTGTACTTGTTCTGCCTCCACGTATCCTTCCTCATCAAACATGTCGACACAGGCGTACCGACACACCGCACACATACAGGGAACGCTCTGACTGAGGACAGGACCCCACAAAGGCTTTTGGGGAGACAGAGAGAGAGTATGCCAGCACACACCCCAGCGCTATATAACCCAGGGATTACACTGTACCTTAGTGTTTACCCAGTAGCTGCTGTTTTTATATATATATATATATATATATATATATATATCTGCGCCTAAATTTATGTGCCCCCCCTCTCTTTTTTTACCCTCTATTGCACCTGTATACTGCAGGGGAGAGCTTGGGGAGCGTCCTTCCAGCGGAGCTGTGAAGAGAAAATGGCGCTGGTGTGCTGAGGAAGAAGGCCCCGCCCCCTCAGCGGCGGGTTTCTGTCCCGCTTCTCATGTGTAAAAATGGCGGGGGCTCGCACATATATACAGTGCCTGACTGTATATATGTATACTTTTGCCATCAGGTATCTTAATTGCTGCACAGGGCGCCCCCCCCTGCGCCCTGCACCCTACAGTGACCGGAGTGTGTGGGTGTGCTGCGGGAGCAATGGCGCACAGCTGCAGTGCTGTGCGCTACCTTAAGTGAAGACAGGAGTCTTTTGCCGCCGATTTCGATGTCTTCTTGCTTCTGCTGCTTCTGTACTTCTGGCTCTGCGAGGGGGACGGCGGCGCGGCTTCGGGAACGAACGATCAAGGTTAGGTACCTGTGTTCGATCCCTCTGGAGCTAATGGTGTCCAGTAGCCTAAGAAGCGCAACTTAGCTGCAGTGAGTAGGTTTGCTTCTCTCCCCTCAGTCCCACGTAGCAGAGAGTCTGTTGCCAGCAGAAGCTCTCTGAAAATAAAAAACCTGACAAAATACTTTCTTTTCTAGCAAGCTCAGGAGAGCCCACTAGGAGCACCCAGCTCTGGCCGGGCACAGATTCTAACTGAGGTCTGGAGGAGGGGCAAAGAGGGAGGAGCCAGGGCACACCAGATAGTACTGAATCTTTCTTTAGAGTGCCCAGTCTCCTGCGGAGCCCGTCTATTCCCCATGGTCCTTACGGAGTCCCCAGCATCCACTAGGACGTTAGAGAAAACACACCTCTGCCACCACACAACTATATGTTTGAGGCCCACAAATGGGCATGTATAAAGTGTGGCATTGTTGAATGATTTGAATTTCTCTTACGTCCTAGAGGATACTGGGGTCCACATTAGTACCATGGTGTATAGACTTGTCCACTAGGAGCCATTGGCACTTTAAAAAATCAATAGTGTGGGCTGGCTCCTCCCTCTATGCCCCTCCTACCAGACTCCGTTTTAGAAAATGTGCCCGGAGGAGCCGGTCACGCTTTGGAGAGCTGCTGAAGTTTTCCACATTAATTTTTTCTGTTTTGTTATTTTCAGTCAGGTCTGTTTTGGCAGCAGTCTGATTGCTTCGTGGGACTTAGGGGGGAGAACGGCCCAACTTCCTTAGAGTTAATGGTCCCGTTTCTCTGCTGACAGGACACAGCTCCTGAGGGAGCCATTCGCAAGCCACACCACGCCACCACCCCCTAACAGCCTGAAGACATTAGAGTGGTGAGTAAGCGCCGACGTACGGTTAGCAGGTCGCCGGCGGAAATGGCAGCACAAGGGTGGGAGCGCAGCTCTGAGTACAGGCTGCGCTCCAGGGGGCTCAGAAGGCACACACTGCAGTGTGTCCCGCTGTGAAGGGCACGCTGAGCCACCATTGACACCTACACTGGCCACAACTATCTAACAGGGGTTTTAACCCTTGGTTGGACAATATATTACCTCAGGTCAGTATAATAAATGCAGGAAGCCGTGCGCCATTAGACGCGGCTGACCGCAAGATTGAAACCACTCAAATCTTTATACATGGCGGGGGTGGCCCAGAGACCACTATTGCTTGTGCATGGATCACTAGGGCCATCGCTAAATGGTCAGGTAACCTAGTTGATGGTTTAGATTCCTTAACCAGGGACGATATTATTTTACTCCGACAGTATATCCAAGACTGCTAACTTTATGGTGGAGCCATAAAAGAAATTGGTGTGCTCAACGCACGTACCACTGCCATGGCAGTGTCAGCACGCAGGGGATTGTGGCTACACCAGTGGACTGCGGATGCAGACTCCAGGAAAGGAGTGGGAAATCTGCCTTTCACAGGAGAGGTCCTGTTTGGGGATGAACTGGATAAGCGAATATCCAAGGCTACGGCGGGTAAGTCTACATATCTTCCTTCCGCAGCTACCCCAGCTAGGAAAGCCTACTCTACTCCAACTCTGCAGTCCTTTTGGACGGCTAAATTCAAGGGCAAATCCAAGGGTTCTTCCACAGCCTTCAAAGGGAGTAGAAGTAAACCCAGAAAACCCACAGCTGCATGTTTCAGGAACAGGCCTCAGGGACTGCTTCCTCAAAGCCTTCAGCATGACGGTGGAACACACTGCCTGGAAGACAGGCAGGTGGGAGCCCGGTTACGTTGTTTCAGTCACATTTGGGCAACGTCATGCCAGGATCCCTGGGTCAAAGATCTTATAGCACAGGGATACAGACTGGAGTTTCAGGAACTCCCACCTCCCAGATTCTTCAAATCCAGCTTACCAGCTTCTCCAGAAGACAGTTCGACCTTACAAGCAGCAATTCAAAAACTGGTACTGACTCAGATCATTGTTCCAGTTCCTCTTAACCTGCAAAACAAAGGTTTTTATTCCAACCTGTTTGTGGTACCGAAACCGGACGGTTCGGTAAGGCCCATTTTAAACCTCAAGTCACTGAACCTGTACTTACAGGTGTTCAAGTTCAAGATGGAGTCTCTGAAAGTGGTGATCTCAGGTCTGGAGGAGGGGGAATTCCTGGTGTCTCTCGACATCAAGGATGCGTACCTTCACATTCCGATTTGGCCGCCTCATCAGGCGTATGTAAGTTTTGCACTGCAGGACTGTCACTTCCAGTTTCAGGCCCTGCAATTTGGCCTCTCCACGGCACCGAGAGTTTTTACCAAGGTGATGACAGAGATGATGTTTCTCCTCCGCAAACAGGGAGTGAACATCATACCATACCTGGACGACCCGCTGATAAAAGCGCCTTCCAGGGAGAGGTTGTTCGACAGCATTGCCCTCTCAACCAGACTTCCCCAGGATCATGGGTGGATTTTGAACTTGCCAAAATCCCACCTGGAACCTACACGGATGCTTCCATTCCTAGGAATGATCCTGGATACAGAAGAACAAAAGGTGTTCCTTTCATTGGAAAAGGCACTGGTAATACAGTCAACGGTGCGGGATGTCCTAAAACCAACCTGGATATCGGTGCATCTGTGCAGTCGCCTTCTGGGTAAAATGGTAGCCTCTTATGAGGTTCTGCAGTACGGAAGGTTTCATGCCAGGTTATGCCAGCTGGATCTGTTGGACAAATGGTCTGGATCACATCTTCACATGCAACAGAGGATACGTCTGTCGCCAAAAGCCAGGATTTCTCTTCAATGGTGGCTCCAGACTTCTCACCTGACCGTGGGTCGACGGCTCGTGATTCAAAATTGGATTCTGCTAATCACGGACGCAAGCCTCAGAGGTTGGGGAGCAGTCACTCAGAGGGAACAGTTCCAAGGAAAATGGTCAAGTCAGGAAGCCATTCTCCCGATCAACATTCTGGAACTAAGGGATATACAAACTAAGGGATATACAAAGCCCTTCTACAGCCATTGCATCTTCTTCAAGATCAAGCCATTCAGGTTCAGTCGGACAATGTGACGGCCGTAACGTACATAAACCGACAGGGCGGAACGAAGAGCAGAGCTGCAATGTCACAGGTAACAAATATTCTCCTCTGGACAGAAAGACACGCAGTGGCGCTGTCGGCAATCTTCATTCCGGGAGTAGACAACTGGGAAGCGGACTTCCTCAGCAGACACAACCTCCATCCAGGAGAGTTGGGCCTTCACCTGCAGGTGTTCGAGTCCTTAACAAGTCGGTGGGGAATTCCACAGATAGACGTGATGGCCTCTCGTTTCAACAAGAAGCTAAAGCACTATTGTTCCAGGTCGAGGGACCCACAAGCAGTGGCGGTGGACGCTCTGGTGACTTCATGGGTTTACGTGTTCCTACCTCTTCCACTAATCCCAAGAGAATAAAATAAGATTTTACTCACCGGTAAATCTATTTCTCGTAGTCCATAGTGCAGTGGTTCCCAAACTTTTTTGAATCATGGTGCCCTAGAGTATCAGAATTTTTTTCACGGCACCCCTAGGGCAATAATTTCTTATTGAGAAATTTAGAAAGAAATATTAAATTAAATAGGTTGTGTTTATATGTCATCCTTAGGCTTAATTTTGTGGTGAGGGACAAGATGTGCTTCTGTTAGTCCACATATTTTATGACGGACAGCCACCAGCACTAGTTTTGCCTTTTATATTGACCATAAATAATTTGAATTGGACCTGGACCACCAATCCAAGGCACCCCTGCAAGTGTCCCGAGGCACCCCAGGGAGCCACGGCACACAGTTTGGGAACCACTGCCGTAGTGGATGCTGGGAACTCCGTAAGGACCATGGGGGAATAGCGGCTCCGCAGGAGACTGGACACAACTAAAAGAAAGCTTTTAGACTACCTGGTGTGCACTGGCTCCTCCCACCATGACCCTCCTCCAAGCCTCAGGATACTGTGCCCGGAAGAGCTGACACAATAAGGAAGGATTTTGAATCCCGGGTAAGACTCATACCAGCCACACCAATCACACCGTATAACTCGTGATACTATACCCAGTTAACAGTATGAACTATAACCTGAGCCTCTCAATAGATGGCTCACAACAATAACCCTTTAGTTAGGCAATAACTATATACAAGTATTGCAGACAATCCGCACTTGGGATGGGCGCCCAGCATCCACTACGGACTACGAGAAATAGATTTACCGGTGAGTAAAATCTAATTTTCTCTGACGTCCTAGTGGATGCTGGGAACTCCGTAAGGACCATGGGGATTATACCAAAGCTCCCAAACGGGCGGGAGAGTGCGGATGACTCTGCAGCACCGAATGAGAGAACTCAAGGTCCTCCTCAGCCAGGGTATCAAATTTGTAGAATTTAACAAACGTGTTTGCCCCTGACCAAGTTGCAGCTCGGCAAAGTTGTAAAGCCGAGACCCCTCGGGCAGCCGCCCAAGATGAGCCCACTTTCCTTGTGGAATGGGCTTTTACTGATTTAGGATGCGGCAATCCAGCCGCAGAATGCGCCAGCTGAATTGTGCTACAAATCCAGCGAGCAATAGTCTGCTTAGAAGCAGGAGCACCGAGTTTGTTGGGTGCATACAGGATAAAAAGCGAGTCAGTTTTCCTGACTCCAGCCGTCCTGGAAACATAAATTTTCAAGGCCCTGACTACGTCCAGTAACTTGGAATCTTCCAAGTCCCTAGTAGCCGCAGGCACTACAATAGGTTGGTTCAAGTGAAAAGCTGATACCACCTTAGGGAGAAACTGGGGACGAGTCCTCAATTCTGCCCTATCCATATGGAAAATCAGATAAGGGCTTTTACATGACAAAGCCGCCAATTCTGACACACGCCTGGCCGAAGCCAAGGCCAATAACATGACCACTTTCCACGTGAGATATTTCAGATCCAGTTTTAAGTGGCTCAAACCAATGTGATTTTAGGAAACTCAACACCACGTTGAGATCCCAAGGTGCCACAGGAGGCACAAAAGGGGGCTGAATATGTAGCACTCCCTTTACAAATGTCTGAACTTCAGGCAGTGAAGCCAGTTCTTACTGGAAGAAAATCGACAGAGCCGAAATCTGGACTTTAATGGAACCCAATTTTAGGCCCATAGTCACTCCCGACTGTAGGAAGTGCAGAAAACGACCCAGCTGAAATTCCTCTGTTGGGGCCTTCCTGGCCTCACACCACGCAACATATTTTCGCCAAATACGGTGATAATGGTTTGCGGTTACTTTCCTGGCTTTTATCAGCGTAGGAATGACTTCCTCCGGAATGCCCTTTTCCTTTAGGATCCGGTATTCAACCGCCATGCCGTCAAACGCAGCCGCGGTAAGTGTTGGAACAGACAGGGCCCCTGCTGTAGCAGATCCCATCTGAGCGGTAGAGGCCATGGGTCCTCATATAATTTCTTGAAGTTCTGGGTACCAAGCTCTTCTTGGCCAATCCGGAACCACGAGTATCGTTCTTACTCCTCGTCTTCTTATTATTCTCAGTACCTTTGGTATGAGAGGCAGAGGAGGGAACACATAAACCGACTGGTACACCCACGGTGTCACTAGAGCGTCCACCACTATTGCCTGAGGGTCCCTTGACCTGGCGCAATATCTCTCTAGTTTTTTGTTTAGGCGGGACACCATCATGTCCACCTGTGGCCTTTCCCAACGGTTTACCAACAGTTGGATGACTTCTGGATGAAGTCCCCACTCTCCCGGGTGTAGGTCGTGTCTGCTGAGGAAGTCTGCTTCCCAGTTGTCCACTCCCGGAATGAACACCGCTGACAGTGCTAAGACGTGATTTTCCGCCCATCGGAGAATCCTTGTGGCTTCTGCCATCGCCATCCTGCTTCTTGTGCCGCCCTGTCGGTTTACATGGGCGACTGCCGTGATGTTGTCTGATTGGATCAGTACCGGCTGGTTTTGAAGCAGGGGCCTTGCCTGACTTAGGGCATTGTAAATGGCCCTCAGTTCCAGAATATTTATGTGTAGGGACGACTCCTGACTTGACCAAAGTCCTTGGAAATTTCTTCCCTGTGTGACTGCCCCCCAGCTTCGAAGGCTGGCATCCGTGGTCACCAGGACCCAGTCCTGTATACCGAATCTGCGGCCCTCTTGAAGATGAGCACTCTGCAGCCACCACAGTAGAGATACCCTGGTCCTTGGAGACAGGGTTATCAGCCGATGCATCTGAAGATGCGATCCCGACCACTTGTCCAAGAGGTCCCACTGAAAGGTTCTTGCATGGAACCTGCCGAATGGAATTGCTTCGTAGGAAGCTACCATTTTCCCAGGACTCGTGTGCAGTGATGCACCGATACCCGTTTTGGTTTCAGGAGGTCTCTGACTAGAGATGACAGCTCCTTGGCTTTCTCCTGCGAGAGAAACACTTTTTTCTGTTCTGTGTCCAGAACCATCCCCAGGAACAGTAGGCGTGTGGTAGGAACCAGCTGTGACTTTGGAATGTTTAGAATCCATCCGTGCTGTTGTAGCACTTCCCGAGATAATGCTACTCCGACCAACAACTGCTCCTTGGACCTCGCCTTTATAAGGAGATCGTCCAAGTACGGGATAATTAAAACTCCCTTTTTTCGAAGGAGTATCATCATTTCTGCCATTACCTTGGTAAACACCCTCGGTGCAGTGGACAGTCCAAACGGCAGTGTCTGGAATTGGTAATGGCAATCCTGTACCACAAATCTGAGGTACTCCTGGTGAGGATGGTAAATGGGGACATGCAGGTAAGCATCCTTGATGTCCAGGGATACCATGTAATCCCCCTCGTCCAGGCTTGCAATAACCGCCCTGAGCGATTCCATCTTGAACTTGAATTTTTTTATGTATGTGTTCAAGGATTTCAAATTTAAAATGGGTCTCACCGAACCGTCCGGTTTCGGTACCACAAACAGTGTGGAATAGTAACCCCGTCCTTGTTGAAGTAGGGGCACCTTGACTATCACCTACTGGGAATACAGCTTGTGAATTGCCTCTAGCACAGCCTCCCTGCCTGAGGGAGTTGTCGGCAAGGCAGATTTGAGGAAACGGCGGGGGGGAGACGCCTCGAATTCCAGCTTGTACCCCTGAGATACTACTTGAAGGATCCAGGGATCCACCTGTGAGCGAGCCCACTGATCGCTGAAATTTTTGAGGCGGCCCCCCACCGTGCCTGGCTCCGCCTGTGGAGCCCCACCGTCATGCGGCGGACTTGGAAGAAGCGGGGGGAGGACTTTTGTTCCTGGGAACCTGCTGTTTGTTGCAGCCTTTTTCCCCTACCTCTGCCTCTGGACAGAAAGGACCCGCCTTTTCCCCGCCTGTTTTTCTGGGGTCGAAAGGACTGTACCTGATAATACGGCGCTTTCTTAGGCTGTGAGGGAACATGGGGCAAAAATGTTGACTTCCCAGCTGTTGCTGTGGAAACTAGGTCTGAGAGACCATGCCCGAATAACTCCTCACCCTTATAAGGCAAAACTTCCATGTGCCTTTTCGAATCTGCATCCCCTGTCCACTGCCGAGTCCATAAGCCTCTCCTAGCAGAAATGGACATTGCACTTATTTTAGATGCCAGCCGGCAGATCTCCCTCTGAGCATCTCTCATGTATAAGACTGAGTCTTTTATATGCTCTATGGTTAGCAGAATAGTGTCCCTGTCTAGGGTGTCAATATTTTCCGACAGGGAATCTGACCACGCAGCTGCAGCACTGCACATCCATGCTGAAGCAATAGCTGGTCTCAGTATAATGCCTGAGTGTGTATATACAGACTTCAGGATCTCCTCCTGCTATCAGCAGGCTCCTTTAGGGCGGCCGTATCCGGAGACGGTAGTGCCACCTTTTTTGACAAACGTGTGAGCGCTTTATCCACCCTAGGGGGTGTTTCCCAACGTGACCTATCCTCTGGCGAGAAAGGGAACGCCATTAGTAACTTTTTAGAAATTACCAATTTTTTATCGGGGGAAGCCCACGCTTCTTCACACACTTCATTTAATTCTTCAGATGGTGGAAAAACTATTGGTAGTTTTTTCTCCCCAAGCATAATACCCTTTTTTGAGGTACCTGGGTTTTTATCAGAAATGTGTAATACCTCTTTCATTGCCTCAATCATGCAACGAATGGCCCTAGTGGACATTAAATTAGACTCTTCGTCGTCGACACTGGTATCAGTATCCGTGTCGACATCTGTGTCTGCCATCTGAGGTAGTGGGCGCTTTAGAGCCCCTGATGGCCTTTGAGTCGTCTGGGCAGGCACGAGCTGAGAAGCCGGCTGTCCCGCATTTGGCATGTCGTCAAATTTTTTATGTAAGGAGTCGACACTTGCACGTAATTCCTTCCATAAGTCCATCCACTCAGGTGTCTGCCCCGCAGGGGGTGACATCACATTTATAGGCATCTGCTCTGCCTCCACATAAGCCTCCTCATCAAACATGTCGACACCGCCGTACCGACACACCGCACACACACAGGGAATGCTCTGACAGAGGACAGGACCCCACAAAGCCCTTTGGGGAGACAGAGAGTATGCCAGCACACACCAGAGCGCTATATAATACAGGGACTAACTGAATTATATCCCCTTATAGCTGCTATAATTATTATACTGCGCCTAAATTTAGTGCCCCCCCTCTCTTTTTTACCCTTCTGTAGTGCAGACTGCAGGGAAGAGCCAGGGAGCTTCCTTCCAGCGGAGCTGTGAGGGAGAAATGGCGCCAGTGTGCTGAGGGAGATAGCTCCGCCCCATTTTCGGCAGACTTTTCTCCCGCTTTTTTATGGATTCTGGCAGGGGTATTTATCACATATATAGCCTCTGGGGCTATATATTGTGATTATTTTGCCAGCCAAGGTCTTAATATTGCTGCTCAGGGCGCGCCCCCCCCCCCAGCGCCCTGCACCCATCAGTGACCGGAGTGTGAGGTGTACATGAGGAGCAATGGCGCACAGCTGCAGTGCTGTGCGCTACCTTGGTGAAGACTTTAGTTTTCTGCCGCCGATTTTCCGGACCTCTTCTTGCTTCTGGCTCTGTAAGGGGGACGGCGGCGCGGCTCCGGGAACGAACACCAAGGACGGGTCCTGCGGTCGATCCCTCTGGAGCTAATGGTGTCCAGTAGCCTAAGAAGCCCAAGCTAGCTGCAAGCAGGTAGGTTCGCTTCTTCTCCCCTTAGTCCCTCGTTGCAGTGAGCCTGTTGCCAGCAGGTCTCACTGTAAAATAAAAAACCTAAAATATACTTTCTTTCTAGGAGCTCAGGAGAGCCCCTAGTGTGCATCCAGCTCGGCCGGGCACAGAAATCCAACTGAGGCTTGGAGGAGGGTCATGGTGGGAGGAGCCAGTGCACACCAGGTAGTCTAAAAGCTTTCTTTTAGTTGTGCCCAGTCTCCTGCGGAGCCGCTATTCCCCATGGTCCTTACGGAGTTCCCAGCATCCACTAGGACGTCAGAGAAAAAGGGAAAAGGTTCAAGCACTTCTCATTGCTCCAGATTGGCCGAGAAGGGCCTGGTACGCAGATCTACTGGAATTGCTCCTGGAGGACCCATGGCCTCTACCTCTGTGAGAGGATCTTCTGCAACAGGGGCCGTTCGTCTATCAAGACTTACTGCGGCTAAGTTTGACGCCATGGAAGTTGAACATCAGATTTTTAGCCCAGAAAGGCATTCCGAACAAGGTTATTCCAACCCTGATCCAAGCTAGGAAAGGGGTAACATCTAAACATTACCACCGTATTTGGAAAAAAAATATGTCTCGTGGTGTGAAAACAGGAAATTTCCTGCAGTGGAATTTCATCTGGGACGTTTTTCTCCTTTTTCTAGTCAGGTGTGGATGTGGGCCTACGTTTGGGCTCCTTGAAAGTCCAGATTTCGGCCTTGTCCATATTCTTCCAGAAACAATTGGCTTCCCTCCCTGAGGTTCAGACATTCTTGCAGGGTGTTGTGCACATCTAACTGCCCTTCGTGTCTCCCACGGCACCTTGGGATCTTAACGTGGTGTTGCAGTTTCTGCAATTGGACTGGTTTGAACCTTTACAGGAGGTTGACAAGTTTCTTACGTGGAAAACTTACACTATTGGCCTTGGCTTCTGCAAGACGTGCGTCCAAACTGGGGGCATTGTCTCACAAAAGCCCCTATTTGGTTTTCATGAGGATAGATCTGAACTCAGAACTAGTCAGCAATTTCTTCCTAAGGTGTCTGTGTTTCATATCAACCAACCTATTGTGGTTCTGGTGCTTAATGACACCTCTGCTACCTCAAAGTCCCTAGATGTTGTGAGGGCGTTGAGGATCTACGTGAAGAGGACATCTCATCACAGGAGATCTGACTCGCTGTTTGTTCTCTATGATCCCAAGAAAATTGGGTATCCTGCTTCAAAGCAGTCTATTGCTCGCTGGATCAGGCTTACTATCCAGCAGGCTTATTCATCGTCAGGATTGCCGGTTCCTAAAGTACAGGCCCACTCTACTAGATTAGTGGGTTCTTCCTGGGCGGCTGCCTGGGGTGTCTCAGCTTTACAGCTCTGCCGAGCAGCTATTTTGTCAGGAACGAACACATTTGCCAAGTTCTACAAGTTCGATACTTTGGCCTCTGAAGACCTTGCATTTGGTCAATCAATTCTGCAGGAACCTCAGCACTCTCCCATTCGGTTTACGGGCTTTGGAACATCCCCATGGTACTGTGGACCCCAGTATCCTCTAGCACGTAAGAGAAAATAGGATTTTAATTACCTACCGATAAACCCTTTTCTCATCCATAGAGGATACAGGGCGCCCATCCGGTACTTCGTTTTTCTGCACTGTTACTTAAGTTTTATTGTTGGGTCAGCCGTGGCTGTTTCTGTTCAGTTAGCATGGCTTTCCTCTTGTTTGTGTTTGCTGGTTCAAATCTCACCACTGTTCAGTTAAATCCTTCTCTCAAAGTATGTCCATCTCCTTGGGTACAGTTACTAGAGTCTGGCAGGAGGGGCATAGAGGGAGGAGCCAGCCCAGATTATTAATGTCTTAAAGTGCCCGTGGACCTGTGTATACCCCATGGTAATAATGTGGATCCCAGTATCCTCTGCATACTACAAGAAAAGGATTTACCGGTAGGTAATTACAATCCAATTTTTTTTTTTTTTTTTTTTAAAGAAAGATGCTAAACACCTGTTACACACACCTTCCCCTGCCCACCAGAATGGTTGGCTATCCACAAGGCGATTGTTGTGCTTCTCACATTCAAATGGGGCAACTCAATTGTTGTGTGCCATCCAGTGGTGGTCAAAGAACCAACAAAGTAATTGAACTGTTGCTTCATTTGGGTGTGCATGGAGCCAGGGAAACACATTTTAGCTCATAGGATCCCAGTCAGAATCCTGACAATAAGGATGGAAGGTCAGGCTGCAGGGGTTGTTAGGGATTAGGTTAACACCAGGATGTCAGGAATTTGGCTGTTGCATTGCCGCTGGTGAATCGTGCCTGCCTGGATTGTAACTGCTGGCATTTAGTACCCATTCTGCTACAGGAACTGGAAAAACCCTGTTTCAGCAGACACTTGGTCAGGACCAACTGAAGAGCATGGTCTGAGTGTACAGAGCAGCAAGGCTGCATTATGCAACCACTAACATGATGGAATGTGGAAAAGGCCACTGGGTCCTTGTGTCAGATGCCTTTCCATGCAGCATCACCGAGTAAGCAATCACCTCCACATGGACACTGTACACTTGGCACAATGGACTGAACATTACCATTTAGCACAAAGTAATCAGATTATGTGCAGGCAAGATAGCAGTTTCCTCTCTTAGAGTGCAGCCATTAAACTGCATTCATTTTACCCAGTCATTTGTGAGACCTGATAAAACCTAAAATCAGTTTACATACCTTTTATCCATTGCTTAAGGTGCTTTCCTTGCTATAAGAACCCTTCTGTTTTACAACTTTATCTAAGAAATTTGTCTTAATTTGCAGAGGTGGTCAAACAAAACTCAGCCCTAGGTGCCCTGTTCACAATTATCCAATGACAGCATACTTTGAAGTGTCATACAATTGTGACACACCTACAGCTCTAACTATAAAATCAGCCCAAGGGGTCTATTTACTAAGCCCTGGGTGGAGCTAAAAGTGGATGGAGATAAAAAAGTGCCAGCCAGTCAGCTCACAACTGTCATTTTTCAAACCCAGCCTGTGACATGGTAGTTAGGAGCTGATTGGATGGTACTCTGTCCACTTTTAGCTCTGGTCAAGGCTTAGTCAGTAGACCCCTAAATCTTCTGAATTAGGGTAAACCTGTAATAGACGCAATAGGCTTTACTGTAGCCATTTCCTTCAGCCAAAGGAGGTAAGTGACTGGTATCTTGTTGTGCAAGACAATGCCAGGGTTGTGTGGCACTATTAGTCACTGGACCAGTGACCATTCTCCTGCTGCAGTACCACTGTGTTGGAACAAAGACTGCAAAACAGAAATGCCTTTGCTGCAGGCACATTGGCATTACAGGTCTTTAGAAAGCCTATGTACAATGCTTAGCCATCACCTATAGCCATGTATAGTCAGGATGATGGTCTAGCCAGAATACTCGGGTAAATGTACTATTGCATTAAATGTATGCTAAATAAACACTTGAGATCAGAAGCTGCCACCCAGTGCTAAATAATGTTAAGGCACGTAGTAGCTGGGCTCAAGCTCAGTGTCCTTAACCATTTCCTGATCTGTAATTTGGAATTGAGGCAGACTAGAGCAAGATGGTTTTCCTTCCAATCGTTACAACAGGTAGACTAATGGGCCCTACACATTTAGCAATGTCAGTGGTTGACGATCTATACTTCATATTGAGAATGGGGCTAAACTGCTGTTGCAACTGTGTGGAAAAACCTCAGTGGTGCAGATTTGTTAATATCCATATGGCAAAGGTCCTCAAGGCACCCCAACAGTCCAGGTTTAAAGTGTATCCATGCTTGGCCACAGGTGACTTAATTAGCCCCTCAGTTAATTTGATTTAACCATCTGTGCTGAGCCATGGCTATACCTAAAACCTGGACCGTTGGGGTGCCTTGAGGACCGCAGCCCTATAGGATTGCAGAAAGAAACCCCTGGGTTGAGCTTTTAGTGCACCTTCTGTGACAGCCGATTCTTTTCTGCAAGCTTTGGACCTAATTCAGTAAGGATTGCCAATTAGCAGAATTTGTAATCCTTTGGATCACATGCTGGGGGGGCCACCCATCACAGGGCAAGGCCTCCCAGAATGCTGCCAGCCGCCCACCCACCAGCAGAAATTGCTATAGCATTGCAATCTCTGCTTAGGAAGTCTCCTGCTGGCGCAGTGTAGCTGCGCCTGGAGGAGACTCGCCGCCATCTTCCCGATCGCAGTGCCCGTCTGTGACCCATGCAGCCGCCGCCATTAACCGCCACTGTTCACACCACCTGTTTGTCCTGCTCCACCCCCACAATGATCTGTCTCCTCCCAGGAAAGTGTTGCCCACCAGCACCCCCATTCCTAATTGACAGGCAAAGGTGATTGCATTTTCTGTGCCCTCCCGCAGAAGATGCAGGTGCATGCGCAGGACAGCGCTGCGTATGTAGCCACATCTTTTTCTCAATTCTGGTTGGCTTGCACACTGATCCAGCCTGAATTAGGCCCTTTATCAACTGTGATCGCTGTAAGTTACCATTGTTCAGCACCCCGCAGGACTCCAATCACCTGCGTCACCACCCTGCAGCGATAGTCACCCCTGTATGTGTGGTAAATAAAGGGACAGCCTGTGTATGGAGAGGTTTTATTTGGAAATGTGCAACCGAGACCCAGCAGTGGGCACATCTGTATCACAAGTCAAGATTTTGCATTTTAAAATATTATTCTGGTCACCAGTTAACACGGACGGGAATCATTTTTCTTCCTTGTATTAAAACAAAAAAACTAGAACAAAAATATAGATATATTGAGACCTCACTCCAATGTCAGAACATTACAGCAATCAAACCAAATTACAACCAGGGAATGCTTAGCACTTACAAGGAGAACCCCACACAGATACAGCTAGAGATTAAATATATATGCAGCAAGGGGAGGAGGGGTGGGGATAAGTTACAGGAGGAAAGAAACAGCTGGCTCTGTTATAAAGTATGAACAATGAAGATTTTTATATTTATAAATAAGACATTGAATGGGGAAAAAAAAAAAAAACACTGCACGCAGAAGGAGTCTGGCGAGGATTGTGGAAGTGATGCCCGCTTCATGCCCAGAACACTGGCATCAGGACCCCTTATTGCCCGAAGTCCATCTGATGAATATAGCTAGAGGGTTACACACAACAGTCACTAACTTACAATTGTGCAGTTACAGGGAGAGAAGGGGGAAGAGAATCTATTGAATCAGGGTGGGCTGAGGATGACTGTACACGAGATAAAACCATTTGTAAGTGGCGACTTCTGGAACGCTGGGAAAGGATCCTTTATTTTGTGGACAAGATGAGGGCCACGATCAGACCGTACAGACCCAAGACTTCAGCAAAAATGAGGATGAGGATCATGCCTACGAATAGTCGGGGCTGTTGCGCTGTCCCCCGCACTCCTGCATCTCCCACAATGCCAATGGCAAAACCAGCAGCAAGACCACTCAAGCCTACACTCAGGCCGGCACCTAGTTGTAAGAAGCTCCTGCAGAGAAAGAAAAAAAGCTTAACGTGAATCTAGTATATGTTTACATTATATGGCAACAAAGCATCTACCCTACAACATACATTGGGGGGAAGGTTTCTAGCCAGGAGCAGTAAGATGTTGGCAGCAGTGCAAGCGCTAGACAGCATCTTGCAGGCTTGCTGCGTTGCAGGCAATGGCTCACCACCAGTTCTAACCTCTCTACAGGTGCCGTAGACAACCAGAAGGAGAACAGGCTGTGGCACTGGTATTCTGGGTCGGAATTGTGACCTCCGGGATCCAGACTACCAGTATTCTAACTGCTCCACAGACAAGAGACAAGTTTTAGGCATCAAGCATAGAATATTGCCAAGTAGTTGCAATGGGCAACTTAACCGGTCTTTAGGGGGTGATCATTATGCCGCTGACAGGTATCCTGGGGACCAACATACCAGTGCTGGTATCCTGCCCGCCAGCACATTCTCCCTCTTGGGGGTCCACAACCCACCGGGGGGAATATAGTGTGGTGTGCAACAAGCCTGCAAAGTGGCTCATTAGCGCTCGCCCAGCTGTCAGTATGCCAACAGTGGGGATCCCAGCGCTTGTATGCTGGCCCCCAGCCGCTCATACTACACCCCTCTTTAGGTCTAATACATCAACCCCGCTGTCTCAGTGAAGTTAAACATCACAATTACTACAGTAAATTGTTGAAGTCTTCAATTGCTGGAGCACTTTCTAGTTCTGTTCTAATCCTTAACCACTTAACGGACAATTATTCAGTTCAAAATAATCCATGACCTTGTTTTAATTTTTTTATTTAAAGTAGTTTAAAAAGCTTACATATTTTATTATATTATGCACATTAGCAGAACAGATCTCCTCGTCAAAAACTGGAGGGCAGTGGGGCAGTATGGTCACATGTGATCCGACCATGCCAGTTAAGCAGTTAAACCAGTGGTTCCTAGTCAGTCCACAAAGCCTTCTTACACAGGTTATCAGGATATCCATTCTGAAGCACTTTAGTGTTACCACCCCCTCCAGATTGGTCTATGTCCTGCACACACACTATGGTCAGGTTTAATACAGCCCAATCTACAACAGATTACAATGATGCACGGGAAGCTTTAGAGTCCGTTACAGTCCAGTGTGGCACTCTAGACCAAACACTTAATAGGGCAGACTCCATTACAACGGTACTTAGTGTTTTATACCCTGGGTTAAGTGTCTCGAGCTGTGAGATTTAGGGATGTCCATAGCCCATTGATGATTCAATATTGATCGTCTATGCCCAATGCTGAATGTTTTGGCCATTGGTGAGAAGCAGATGGTTTCTTTCCATCAATGGTAAACATGGGCCCTATTGGATATTTTTATCATCTTTATGGAGGGTTGCTGCATAGGTCTGGAGATGCTGGCTGTGAACATAATCCCAGAAACACTGCAGTAAGTGCACCTTCAGGGCTAGTCACTGGCAATAACCGTAGCCCTGGACCTTTAACCGACGATCTAAAACCTTGTGGTAAGTCCTGCCCAACTGAGCTTTCCTGCATTCTGCCGAGGACAAGGACCTGTCATTACGGTTTCTCCCTAGAGATTTCCTTACACGTCTCTAGTCCTGCATAAAGTGCACCAAGTGTATACATTGTACATTAGAACTACAGGGTGATAATCAGTCTGCATACGCTTCTGCCTGAGGCAGCACTTACTTGTATAGTGTGATGGTGTCTGTAAGAGAGTTTGCAATAAGCACTGCCACTACCAGTCCATAGATGGCTATGATACCTGCCATAACCACAGGAATGATGGACTTCATGATCAGCTCAGGCCTCATGACAGACATGGCTGCAATCCCTGTGCCACTCTTCGCCGTGCCATAGGCAGCCCCCAATGCTGTGGAGAGAGCGGGAAAGAATTACAGCAGGAAGATGTGCGTCATGCTTTCTGTACCCACACTTACACCCACTTCCCATCCTTTATAGGCAGGGTGATATGAAATGTGTGCTGGCAGGTGCAGAGTAAAGCAGCTAAACTTATACAAACTATTGGGCTCTGCAGGGAAATCCACAAACGCCTAAAATCACACATTTCTGTTTGACCCCTCATTGTTTGTGTCCTAACAATTGAATCAGGTGCAGGTCATAATATAAATAAATCTCCCATTGTGCACTTTCCTTACTGTATTACGTTTTGTTGCTTCAGTCCATAAATCCTGGAGGCAGGACACCTTACTGATGCCATATACCAGAGGGCTGGCAATACAGATTAGGCAGGGGTTTTCAACAAGCAGTCTTCCAGCTGCTGTGGAACTACATATCCCAGCATGCCCTGCCACAGTTTTTGCATGACCCAATAGCAAAACTAACATGGCATACTGGCATGCGTGGCTCCACAGCAGCTGGGGTGTTGCATGACCCTGGTTTAGGGAGAGAACCAGCGATTTGATTTACTCGCGGGATGCCGGCATTCATGTGATGCTGCCGGAACCCCGACCACTCAGGAGACAATTGCCAGAACGCAGATAGACATCCCAAGGGTTGGGGAGGGTTAAAATACTTACCCCATCTGGATCTACAGTGTCAGGATGCCACTGCCTGTCATGGGATTCTAGTCACCCCGACTGAAACCCATCCAAACCACCCAATTGTTAATACACAGTGCAAGACACCACTAGGTCAAACAGCAGCATTTCAGGCTGGCAGCTTGCATTGCATGCCTGAGCGCAAGAGCTGGGAAGCTGCTTGTCCACAGGTGAAGAGCAATGATTGAGTCATTCCGGAGAATATTAAAGTCTGCCTTTAAGGCAAATGTGTATTTCACTGTAAGCTCACATTAAAGGGTAGACAACACTATTACACATATGCTGCAGAGGGTGTAGACACTTAATTTGCATCTTTCCCAAGGATTAATATTGCTGCATGTATTTAGATCACACCTCATACAGATGTGTACACCTGAAACCAAGAGAGCAGGATTCTAGGACTGCATCTACAGAGCTGCCTGCAGCATTTGACGTTTGTAGCAAGAGTCACAAGGATAAATAGCTGTGCACCAGCTCACTACATTATAAAGAAATACTAGGACAGTAGTGTATTACAGGGCACTGTTCTGAGGCAGGTGGGGTTAGCCACATGTCCCTAATCTTACCATATTCATAGAGCCCTCTCAGGTTACATGTGAGGTACCCAACTATACAGGGGCATCTACGGGTCACAGAGACCTATTAATGCTGCACTCCACACATCCTATGGTATATGGTAATCAACTGGCAATGTATGACAAGGGTGAGGAATCCCTTCATGGATTGTTTGAATTGCTTGTGTCTGGAAATACCCATAAGGCATTATTGTAGTACTAAGCCAGCTGTAGCAAAACTACAAGTCTCATCATGCCTTGCCACAGTTTTACTATTAGGGAATGCTGGGATGTGTAGTTTCACAACATCTGGAGAGCAACAGGTTGGCCAGGCCTGTACTAAGCCCTAGTAGCACATAGGCAATACACCCATCTGGCACTTACTGCATTAAACACTTTATAGTCTGAGATAGATGGAGAGATAGAATGTATAGGTCTATCTGGGAAGTAGTGTTGGGATAAGCTATAGACGGATAAGGAACTGCATTCCACAGAGCAGTGGTTTGGTCATACTGCAGTCATGTGACCTGCACAAGGTTCTCCACTTGTTTCACATGACTACAGAGGGGTGGGATGGAACACTTGTAGTGTTACAGTAGCAAGTTACAGTAAGGGCTAGTGTCAGCTTTCAGGCAGAACAATGCATCCGAACAGGCAGAGTAACTGGGCAAGTCTCTACTACACAAAGGGCAGTCACCACTGTAGTATTTAATGTGTCAGATGTATAAGCACACAGTGGCTGTAGAATGCAGCCATCCAAGCTGTGCGGGGTTCTGTGATGGGCTCTGGCTGATGGGACTGGGAGGAGGAGCTGTCCATGGTACAAGCTGGGCTCCACTACCAGTGCACTAACCTCTTATCTTATTAATGACTTTATAGCGCCGAGTTTCAAACATTTTTTAAGCCTCCTCCTGGAGTTTCTCTATTATAATTTCATAGTTTGCTTGGATTTTTTGGCTCTTTAGGAGGGAAGACCATATTTAGAGAATACAAAGACCTCCGTTCTATTTATGAAGTACTGTACAGACCTCTGGAGACTGGAATGCAGTGATTAAGTGCATTTAAGCAAGATGTGCAGCTACTCTAATCCTCTGTCATATGCATTTTGCATTTCTCTACCCTAATGGATTTAATATATCACGTGCGCACAAGTTTTCTAGGCACAGTATAATGGCAATCTATACGCAATTGCTAGAATACATGTTAGGTCACACCATAGATCACACTCCGCCAGTAATAGTATCCATTACAATAGGTACTTTGCATGCATCTGATGCAGGAGCTGCTTGGCTAACTGATGTAGTTACTGTAGCAAATAGAAGTACCTCCTCTGGCTCTGTAATAGCTGGCAACTGGACACCAGGCAGGACTTCTGCTGCCTTTGGACAAATGTATGCCCAGAGAAGTTATTATGATCTAGTTCCTGCCAAAGAGTCATCCTTCTGAGGTACAGCAGTCATAAGCCACCTGGAGGCAAAAGGTGTGCACCTAAGTAACTATCTAGGCAAGCAGAAACACACAAGACTGTCTAATTACAGCTGGTGCTTCTGCATTGACCAACTGTTCCACTCTGTATAGTAATGCACCCCAGAAGAAATCTGTAGCCAAGATGTGACATACACTGGACAGACCAATCCTGACCACTTTCATAGGCAACTGGCCCCATGTGACTTGCTAATTCTCCCATAGGAACAGATGGGACTATTACTGGGTACCTCTGTAAATACAGATAGTAAGTGATCAGTATCTGTGTGCACATGCAGTCACATGGCACAGGGATGCCAGGGAGGGTTCTCCAGAAGCACTACATGACAGCTTGTTAAAAGGTGGACACCCACATGAGGGACCAAACTGATCAATGGTTGCTTGAGCTGTAGGGACAAGCACCCAAACTGTTTAAAGGGCATCCACAAAATCTACTGCACCATAACATCCGACGAGTCACATCTGCAATTCAGTGTTTGGGGCTTGAACTAGCAGACTAGAAAAACACCACAAATACCTGGACTGTAAAATATGGAGCCATTATGTCTGCTTGAGGGACGCAAATGTGTCAAATCCCCTAGCTTTCTGTGCAGCCTCTTTAAAGAGATGTGGCCACTGCACTTTCCAAGCAACAAGGTGACTTGAGTGATAGCAGTAACATCAAGCCAATTTTGTAAGGTATTAGGCTACAAAAATAAGAATTTACTCACCGGTAATTCTATTTCTCGTAGTCCGTAGTGGATGCTGGGGACTCCGTCAGGACAATGGGAATAGCGGCTCCGCAGGAGACAGGGCACAAAATTTAAAAGTTTGACCACTAGGTGGTGTGCACTGGCTCCTCCCCCCATGACCCCCCTCCAAGCCTCAGTTAGGATACTGTGCCCGGACGAGCGTACACAATAAGGAAGGATTTTGAATCCCGGGTAAGACTCATACCAGCCACACCAATCACACCGTACAACTTGTGATCTGAACCCAGTTAACAGTATGATAACGTAGGAGCCTCTGAAAAGATGGCTCACAACAATAAACAACCCGATTTTTTTGTAACAATAACTATGTACAAGTATTGCAGACAATCCGCACTTGGGATGGGCGCCCAGCATCCACTACGGACTACGAGAAATAGAATTACCGGTGAGTAAATTCTTATTTTCTCTGACGTCCTAGTGGATGCTGGGGACTCAGTCAGGACCATGGGGATTATACCAAAGCTCCCAAACGGGCGGGAGAGTGCGGATGACTCTGCAGCACCGAAAGAACTCCAGGTCCTCCTTAGCCAGGGTATCAAATTTGTAGAATTTTACAAACGTGTTCTCCCCTGACCACGTAGCTGCTCGGCAGAGTTGTAATGCTGAGACCCCTCGGGCAGCCGCCCAAGATGAGCCCACCTTCCTTGTGGAGTGGGCATTGACAGATTTAGGCTGTGGCAGGCCTGCCACAGAATGTGCCAGTTGAATTGTGCTACAAATCCAACGAGCAATCGTCTGCTTAGAAGCAGGAGCACCCAGCTTGTTGGGTGCATACAGTATAAACAGCGAGTCAGATTTTCTGACTCCAGCCGTCCTTGAAATATATATTTTCAATGCTCTGACAACGTCCAGCAACTTAGAATCCTCCAAATCGCTAGTAGCCGCAGGCACCACAATAGGCTGGTTCAGGTGAAACGCTACCACCTTAGGCAGAAAATGAGGACGCGTCCTCAATTCTGCCCTGTCCGAATGGAAAATCAGATATGGGCTTTTATACGATAAAGCCGCCAATTCCGACACTCTCCTGGCTGAAGCCAGGGCCAGTAGCATGGTTACTTTCCATGTAAGATAATTCAAATCTACCGATTTGAGTGGCTCAAACCAATAAGATTTGAGAAAATCCAAAACTACATTGAGATCCCACGGTGCCACTGGGGGCACAACCGGGGGCTGTATATGTAGTACTCCTTTTACAAAAGTCTGGACTTCAGGAACTGAAGCCAATTCTTTCTGGAAGAAAATCGACATGGCCGAAATTTGAACCTTAATGGACCCTAATTTGAGGCCCATAGATAAGAATTTACTTACCGATAATTCTATTTCTTGGAGTCTGTAGTGGATGCTGGGGTTCCTGAAAGGACCATGGGGAATAGCGGCTCTGCAGGAGACAGGGCACAAAAAGTAAAGCTTTAGGATCAGGTGGTGTGCACTGGCTCCTCCCCCTATGACCCTCCTCCAAGCCTCAGTTAGGATACTGTGCCCGGACGAGCGTACACAATAAGGAAGGATTTTGAATCCCGGGTAAGACTCATACCAGCCACACCAATCACACTGTACAACCTGTGATCTGAACCCAGTTAACAGTATGATAACAGCGGAGCCTCTGAAAAGATGGCTCACAACAATAATAACCCGATTTTTGTAACTATGTACAAGTATTACAGATAATCCGCACTTGGGATGGGCGCCCAGCATCCACTACGGACTCCGAGAAATAGAATTATCGGTAAGTAAATTCTTATTTTCTCTATCGTCCTAGTGGATGCTGGGGTTCCTGAAAGGACCATGGGGATAATACCAAAGCTCCCAAACGGGCGGGAGAGTGCGGATGACTCTGCAGCCCCGAATGAGAGAACTCCAGGTCCTCCTTAGCCAGGGTATCAAATTTGTAGGATTTTACCAACGTGTTTGCCCCTGACTAAATAGCCGCTCGGCAAAGTTGTAAAGCCGAGACCCCTCGGGCAGCCGCCCAAGATAAGCCCACCTTCCTTGTGGAATGGGCATTTACATATTTTGGCTGTGGCAGGCCTGCCACAGAATGTGCAAGCTGAATTGTATTACACATCCAACTAGCAATAGTCTGCTTAGAAGCAAGAGCACCCAGTTTGTTGGGTGCATACAGGATAACAGCAAGTCAGTTTTCCTGACTCCAGCCGTCCTGGAACCTATATTTACAGGGCCCTGACAACATCTAGCAACCTGGAGTCCTCCAAGTCCCTAGTAGGCGCAAGGCACCAAAATAAGCTGGTTCAGGTGAAACACTGACACCACCTTAGGGAGAGAACTGGGGACGAGTCCGCAGCTCTGCCCTGTCCAAATGGACAACCAGATATGGGCTTTTTTTGAGAAAAAAAACCACCAATTTGACACTCGCCTGGTCCAGGCCAGGGCCAAGAGCATGGTCACTTTTCATGTGAGATGCTTCAAATCCACAGATTTGACTGGTTTTAAACCAATGTGATTTGAGGAATCCCAGAACTACGTTGAGATCCCACAGTGCCACTGGAGGCACAAAAGGGGGTTGTATATGCAATACTCCCTTGACAAACTTCTGGACTTCAGGAACTGAAGCCACTTCTTTCTGGAAGAAAATCGACAGGGACGAAATTTGAACCTTAATGGACCCCAATTTGAGGCCCATAGACACTCCTGTTTGCAGGAAATGCAGGAATCGACCGAGTTGAAATTTCTTCGTGGGGCCTTTCTGGCCTCACACCACGCAACATATTTTTGCCACATGTGGTGATAATGTTGTGCGGTCACCTCCTTTCTGGCTTTGACCAGGGTAGGAATGACCTCTTCCGGAATGCCTTTTTCCCTTAGGATCCGGCGTTCCACCGCCATGCCGTCAAACGCAGCTGCGGTAAGTCTTGGAACAGACATGGCCTCTGCCGCTAAGAAGGAACTTGTTTCAGCAAGTACCATAAGTCCTCTGTGAGCATCTCTTGAAGTTCCGGGTACCAAGTCCTTCTTGGCCAATCCGGAGCCATGAGTATAGTTCTTACTCCTCTACATCTTATAAGTCTCAGTACCTTGGGTATGAGAGGCAGAGGAGGGAACACATACACCGACTGGTACATCCATGGTGTTACCAGAACGTCCACAGCTATTGCCTGAGGGTCTCTTGACCTGGCGCAATACCTGTCCAGTTTTTTGTTGAGGCGGGACGCCATCATGTCCACCATTGGTCTTTCCCAATGGACTACAATCATGTGGAAGACTTCTGGATGAAGTCCCCACTCTCCCGGGTGAAGATAGTGTCTGCTGAGGAAGTCTGCTTCCCAGTTGTCCACTCCCGGGATGAACACTGCTGACCGTGCTATCACATGATTTTCCGCCCAGCGAAGAATCCTTGCAGCTTCTGCCATTGCCCTCCTGCTTCTTGTGCCGCCCTGTCTGTTTACGTGGGCGACTGCCGTGATGTTGTCCGACTGGATCAACACCGGCTGACCCTGAAGCAGAGGTTTTGCCAGTCTTAGAGCATTGTAGATTGCTCTTAGTTCCAGTATATTTATGTGAGAGACGTTTCCAGGCTTGACCACACGCCCTGGAAGTTTCTTCCTTGTGTGACCGCTCCCCAGCCTCTCAGGCTGGCATCCGTGGTCACTAGGACCCAGTTCTGTATGCCGAATCTGCGGCCCTCTAACAGATGAGCACTCTGCAACCACCATAGCAGAGAGACCCTTGTCCTTGTCGACAATTTTATCCGCTGATGCATCTGCAGATGCGATCCGGACCATTTGTCTAGCAGATCCCACTGAAAAATTCGTGCATGGAATCTGCCTAATGGAATCGCTTCGTAAGAAGCCACCATTTTTCCCAGGACTCTTGTGCATTGATGCAGACACTGTCCCTGGTTTTAGGAGGTTCCTGACGAGTTCGGATAACTCCCTGGCTTTCTCCTCCGGAAGAAACACCTTTTTCTGAACAGTGTCCAGAATCATCCCTAGGAACAGCAGACGTGTCGTCGGGATCAGTTGGGATTTTGGAAAATTCAGAATCCACCCGTGCTGTTGGAGCACTACTTGAGTTAGTGCTACTCTGACCTCCAGCTGTTCTCTGGATCTTGCCCTTATCAGGAGATCGTCCAAGTAAGGGATAATTAATACGCCTTCTCTTCGAAGAAGGATCATCATTTCGGCCATTACCTTGGTAAAGACCCTGGGTGCCGTGGACAATCCAAACGGCAGCGTCTGAAACTGATGACAGTTTTGTACCACGAACCCGAGGTACCCTTGGTGTGAAGGGCAAATTGGGACATGAAGGTAAGCATCCTTGATGTCCAAGGACACCATAAAATCCCCTTCTTCCAGATTCGCTATCACTGCTCTGAGTGACTCCATCTTGAACTTGAATTTTTGTATGTACAGGTTCAGAGATTTCAGATTTAGAATAGGTCTTACCGAGCCGTCCGGCTTCGGTACCACAAATAGCGTGGAGTAATACCCCTTTCCCTGTTGTAGAAGGGGTACCTTGATCATCACCTGCTGAGAATACAGCTTGTGAATGGCTTCCAATACCGTCGCCCTGTCTGAGGGAGACGTTGGCAAAGCAGATTTTAGAACCGGCGAGGGGGAGACTTCTCGAATTCCAACCTGTAACCCTGAGATACTACCTGCAGGATCCAGGGGTCCACCTGCGAGTGAGCCCACTGTGCACTGAAATTCTTGAGGCGACCCCCCACCGCCCCTGAGTCCGCTTGTAAGGTCCCAGCGTCCTGCTGAGGCCTTTGCAGAAGCCGGGGAGGACTTCTGCTCCTGGGAAGGGGCTGCTTGCTGCAGTCTCTTACCCTTTCCTTTGCCTCGGGGCAAATATTGGAATCCGCATCGCCTGACCACTGTCGTGTCCATAGACTTCTTCTGGCAGATATGGACATCGCACTTACTCTTGATGCCAGAGTGCAGATATCCCTCTGTGCATCTCGCATATAAAGGAATGCATCCTTTAATTGCTCTATAGTCAATAAAATACTGTCCCTATCCAGGGTATCAATATTTTCAGTCAGGGAATCAGACCAAGCCACCCCAGCACTGCACATCCAGGCTGAGGCGATTGCTGGTCGCAGTATAACACCAGTATGTGTGTATATACTTTTTAGAGTATTTTCCAGCCTCCTATCAGCTGGATCCTTGAGGGCGGCCGTATCAGGAGACGGTAACGCCACTTGTTTGGATAAACGTGTGAGCGCCTTGTCCACCCTAGGGGGTGTTTCCCAGCGCGCCCTAACCTCTGGCGGGAAAGGGTATAACGCCAATAACTTCTTTGAAATTAGCAGTTTTTTATCAGGGGTAACCCACGCTTCATCACACACGTCATTCAATTCCTCTGATTCAGGAAAAACTACAGGTAGTTTTTTCAGACCCCACATAATACCCCTTTTTGTGGTACTTGCAGTATCAGAGATATGCAAAGCCTCCTTCATTGCCGTGATCATATAACGTGTGGCCCTACTGGAAAATACGGTCGTTTCTTCACCGTCGACACTAGATTCGGTGTCCGGGTCTGTGTCGACCGACTGAGGCAAAGGGCGTTTTACAGCCCCCGACGGTGTTTGAGACGCCTGGGCAGGTACCAACTGGTTTGCCGGTCGTCTCATGTCGTCAACCGACTTTTGCAGCGTGCTGACATTATCACGTAATTCCATAAACAAAGCCATCCATTCTGGCGTCTACTCCCTAGGGGGTGACATCACCATTACCGGCAACTGCTCCGCCTCCACACCAACATCGTCCTCATACATGTCGACACACATGTACCGACACACAGCAGACACAGGGAATGCTCTGATAGAAGACAGGACCCCACTAGCCCTTTGGGGAGACAGAGGGAGAGTTTGCCAGCACACACCAAAGTGCTATAATTATATAGGAACAACCTTATATACCGTATTTTTCGGACCATAAGACGCACTTTTTCTCCCCAAAAATGTGGGGGGGAAAGTACATGCGTCTTATGGTCCGAATATGTGTCTTATGGTCCGATTAACAGAGCAGGAGTAAAAACCTTATGGAGCGCTCTCAATGCGCTGGGTGGGAGCGCACTGGGTGGGAGAGGCAGCAGTTACGAGTGTGGGTAGCGGCGGGTCCTGTCTGCTGCTTTGCCGTCATCCGAGAGGCGGCATCACGTGACTCCCCCGCTTCCTCCCCTTGCCTCCTCCAAAGTACTGCTGCCTCGCCGTCATCTGAGAGGCGGCATAACATGACTCCCCCGCTTCCTCCCCTTGCCTCCTCCAAAGTATTGCTGCTGCTGCCTCGCCGTCATCTGTATGTTGTGAGGTAAAAAGGTTCTCGTCAGCTCTGTACTGTGACTATGGCTGTGCTTGTGTGGCTGCCTCTGTCACACACTGTCCCAGAAAAATCTGTGTACCGTATTCTATGTAAATGGCCTGTAAAGCTGATGTCTGTGTCTACAGTATAGATTGTAAGCTTATTACACTATTTGGTTCAGAATATTTTTTTTCCTGTTTTCCTCCTCTAAAAACTAGGTGCGTCTTATGGTCAGGTGCGTCTTATGGTCCGAAAAATACGGTAAGTGTTGTTTCCTTATAGCTGCTTAAATATATATAATATCGCCAAAAAATGCCCCCCCCCCCTCTGTTTTTTACCCCGTTTCTGTAGTGCAGTGCAGGGGAGAGCCTGGGAGCCTTCCTAGCAGCGGAGCTGTGTAGGAAAATGGCGCTGTGTGCTGAGGAGATAGGCCCCGCCCCCTATTCCGGCAGGCTCTTCTCCCGGTTTTTCTGAGACCTGGCAGGGGTGAAATACATCCATATAGCCTCATGGACTATATGTGATGTATTCTTTTTAGCCAGAAAGGTATTAACATTGCTGCCCAGGGCGCCCCCCCCAGCGCCCTGCACCCTTAGTGACCGCCGGTGTGAAGTGTGCCTGAGCGCAATGGCGCACAGCTGCAGTGCTGTGCGCTACCTCATGAAGACTGAAAAGCCTTCAGCCGCCGGTTTCTGGACCTCTTCTTACTTCGGCATCTGCAAGGGGGTCGGCGGCGCGGCTCCGGTGACCCATCCAGGCTGTACCTGTGATCGTCCCTCTGGAGCTAGTGTCCAGTAGCCTAAGAAGCAAATCCATCCTGCACGCAGGCGAGTTCACTTCTTCTCCCCTAAGTCCCTTGTTGCAGTGAGCCTGTTGCCAGCAGGACTCACTGAAAATAATAAAACTATCAAAACTTTTACTCTAAGCAGCTCTTTATGAGAGCCACCTAGATTGCACCCTGCTCGGACGGGCACAAAAACCTAACTGAAGCTTGGAGGGGGGTCATGGGGGGAGGAGCCAGTGCACACCACCTAGTGGTCAAACTTTTAAATTTTGTGCCCTGTCTCATGCGGAGCCGCTATTCCCATGGTCCTGACGGAGTCCCCAGCATCCACTAGGACGTCAGAGAAATAATAAGAATTTACTTACCGATAATTCTATTTCTCGGAGTCCGTAGTGGATGCTGGGGTTCCTGAAAGGACCATGGGGAATAGCGGCTCCGCAGGAGACAGGGCACAAAAGTAAAGCTTTCCGATCAGGTGGTGTGCACTGGCTCCTCCCCCTATGACCCTCCTCCAAGCCAGTTAGGTACTGTGCCCGGACGAGCGTACACAATAAGGGAGGAATTTTGAATCCCGGGTAAGACTCATACCAGCCACACCAATCACACCGTACAACTTGTGATCTAAACCCAGTTAACAGTATGATAACAGCGGAGCCTCTGAAAAGATGGCTCACAACAATAATAACCCGATTTTTGTAACTATGTACAAGTATTGCAGATAATCCGCACTTGGGATGGGCGCCCAGCATCCACTACGGACTCCGAGAAATAGAATTATCGGTAAGTAAATTCTTATTTTCTCTATCGTCCTAGTGGATGCTGGGGTTCCTGAAAGGACCATGGGGATTATACCAAAGCTCCCAAACGGGCGGGAGAGTGCGGATGACTCTGCAGCACCGAATGAGAGAACTCCAGGTCCTCCTTAGCCAGGGTATCAAATTTGTAGAATTTAGCAAACGTGTTTGCCCCTGACCAAGTAGCTGCTCGGCAAAGTTGTAAAGCCGAGACCCCTCGGGCAGCCGCCCAAGATGAGCCCACCTTCCTTGTGGAATGGGCATTTACATATTTTGGCTGTGGCAGGCCTGCCACAGAATGTGCAAGCTGAATTGTATTACACATCCAACTAGCAATAGTCTGCTTAGAAGCAAGAGCACCCAGTTTGTTGGGTGCATACAGGATAACAGCAAGTCAGTTTTCCTGACTCCAGCCGTCCTGGAACATATTTTCAGGGCCCTGACAACATCTAGCAACTTGGAGTCCTCCAAGTCCCTAGTAGGTGCAAGGCACCACAATAAGCTGGTTCAGGTGAAACACTGACACCACCTTAGGGAGAGAACTGGGGACGAGTCCGCAGCTCTGCCCTGTCCGAATGGACAAACAGATATGGGCTTTTTTAAGAAAAAACCACCAATTTGACACTCGCCTGGTCCAGGCCAGGGCCAAGAGCATGGTCACTTTTCATGTGAGATGCTTCAAATCCACAGATTTGACTGGTTTTAAACCAATGTGATTTGAGGAATCCCAGAACTACGTTGAGATCCCACAGTGCCACTGGAGGCACAAAAGGGGGTTGTATATGCAATACTCCCTTGACAAACTTCTGGACTTCAGGAACTGAAGCCAATTCTTTCTGGAAGAAAATCGACAGGGCCGAAATTTGAACCTTAATGGACCCCAATTTGAGGCCCATAGACACTCCTGTTTGCAGGAAATGCAGGAAACGACCGAGTTGAAATTTCTTTGTGGGGCCTTCCTGGCCTCACACCACGCAACATATTTTCGCCACATGTGGTGATAATGTTGTGCGGTCACCTTTCTGGCTTTGACCAGGGTAGGAATGACCTCTTCCGGAATGCCTTTTTCCCTTAGGATCCGGCTTTCCACCGCCATGCCGACAAACGCAGCTGCGGTAAGTCTTGGAACAGACATGGTACTTGCTGAAGCAAGTCCCTTCTTAGCGGCAGAGGCCATAAGACCTCTGTAAGCATCTCTTGAAGTTCCGGGTACCAAGTCCTTCTTGGCCAATCCGGAGCCATGAGTATAGTTCTTACTCCTCTACGTCTTATAATTCTCAGCACCTTAGGTATGAGAAGCAGAGGAGGGAACACATACACCGACTGGTACAACCACGGTGTTACCAGAACGTCCACAGCTATTGCCTGAGGGTCTCTTGACCTGGCGCAATACCTGTCCCGTTTTTTGTTCAGACGGGACGCCATCATGTCCACCTTTGGTATTTCCCAACGGTTTACAATCATGTGGAAAAAACTTCCCGATGAAGTTTCCACTCTCCCGGGTGGAGGTCGTGCCTGCTGAGGAAGTCTGCTTCCCAGTTTCCATTCCCGGGATGAAACACTGCTGACAGTGCTATCACATGATTTTCCGCCCAGCGAAAAGTCCTTGCAGTTTTTGCCATTGCCCTCCTGCTTCTTGTGTCGCCCTGTCTGTTTACGTGGGCGACTGCCGTGATGTTTTTCCCACTGGATCAATACCGGCTGACCTTGAAGCAGAGGTCTTGCTAAGCTTAGAGCATTATAAATTTACCCTTAGCTCCAGTATATTTATGTGGAGAAAAGTCTCCAGACTTGATCACACTCCCTGGAAATTTTTTCCTTGTGTGACTGCTCCCCAGCCTCTAGGGCTGGGCTCCGTGGTCACCAGCATCCAATCCTGAATGCCGAATCTGCGGCCCTCTAGAAGATGAGCACTCTATAACCACCACAGGAGAGACACCCTTGTCCTTGGATATAGGGTTATCCGCTGATGCATCTGAAGATGCGATCCGGACCATTTGTCCAGCAGATCCCACTGAAAAGTTCTTGCGTGAAATCTGCCGAATGGAATTGCTTCGTAGGAAGCCACCATTTTTTACCAGGACCCTTGTGCAATGATGCACTGTTTTTAGGAGGTTCCTGACTAGCTCGGATAACTCCCTGGCTTTCTCTTCCGGGAGAAACACCTTTTTCTGGACTGTGTCCAGAATCATCCCTAGGCACAGCAGACGTGTCGTCGGGATCAGCTGCGATTTTGGAATATTTAGAATCCACCCGTGCTGTTGTAGCAGTATCCGAGATAGTGCTACTCCGACCTCCAACTGTTCCCTGGACTATGCCCTTATCAGGAGATCGTCCAAGTAAGGGATAATTAAGACGCCTTTTCTTCGAAGAAGAATCATTTCGGCCATTACCTTTGGTAAAGACCCGGGGTGCCGTGGACAATCCAAACGGCAGCGTCTGAAACTGATAGTGACAGTTCTGCACCACGAACCTGAGGTACCCTTAGTGAGAAGGGCAAATTTGGGACATAGAGGTAAGCATCCCTGATGTCCCCGGACACTATATAGTCCCCTTCTTCCTGGTTCGTTATCACTGCTCTGAGTGACTCCATCTTGATTTGAACCTTTGTAAGTGTTCAAAAATTTTTTATTTTTTTTAGAATAAGTCTCACCTAGCCTTCTGGCTTCAGTACCACAATATAGTGTGGAATAATACCCCTTTTCTTGTAGTAGGAGGGGTAATTTAATTTTCACCTGCTGGGAATACAGCTTGTGAATTTTTTCCCATACTGCCTCCTTGTCGGAGGGAGACCTTGGTAAAGCAGACTTCAGGAGCCTGCGAAGGGGAAACGTCTCGACATTCCAATCTGTACCCCTGGGATACTACTTGTAGGATCCAGGGGTCCTGTACGGTCTCAGCGCCATGCTGAGAACTTGTCAGAAGCGGTGGAACGCTTCTGTTCCTGGGAATGGGCTGCCTGCTGCAGTCTTCTTCCCTTTCCTCTATCCCTGGGCAGATATGATCTTATAGGGACGAAAGGACTGAGGCTGAAAAGACGGTGTCTTTCTGCAGAGATGTGACTTAGGGTAAAAAACGGTGGATTTTCCAGCAGTTGCCGTGGCCACCAGGTCCCATGGACCGACCCCAAATAACTCCTCTTCCTTTATACGGCAATACACCTTTGTGCCGTTTGGAATCTGCATCACCTGACCACTGTCGTGTCCATAACATCTTCTGGCAGTTATGGACATCGCATTTACTCATGATGCCAGAGTGCAAATATCCCTCTGTGCATCTCGCATATATAGAAATGCATCCTTTAAATGCTCTATAGTCAATAAAATACTGTCCCTGTCAAGGGTATCAATATTTTTAGTCAGGGAATCCGACCAAGCCACCCCAGCTCTGCACATCCAGGCTGAGGTGATCGCTGGTCGCAGTATAACACCAGTATGTGTGTATAAACTTTTTATGATATTTTCCAGCCTCCTGTCAGCTGGTCCTTGAGGACGGCCCTATCTATAGACGGTACCGTCACTTGTTTTGATAAGCGTGTGAGCGCCTTATCCACCCTAAGGGGTGTTTCCCAACGCGCCCTAACTTCTGGCGGGAAAGGGTATACCACCCATAATTTTCTATCGGGGGGAACCCACGCATCATCACACACTTTATTTAATTTTTCTGATTCAGGAAAAACTATGGTAGTTTTCACATCCCACATAATACCCTCTTTTGTGGTACTTGTAGTATCAGAAATATGTAACACCTCCTTCATTGCCTTTAACGTGTGGCCCTAATAAGGAATACGTTTGTTTATTCACCGTCGACACTGGATTCAGTGTCCCTGTCTGTGTCTGTGTCGACCGACTAAAGTAAACGGGCGTTTTAAAACCCCTGACGGTGTTTTTGAGACGTCTGGACCGGTACTAATTGTTTGTCGGCCGTCTCATGTCGTCAACCGACCTTGCAGCGTGTTGACATTATCACGTAATTCCCTAAATAAGCCATCCATTCCGGTGTCGACTCCCTAGAGAGTGACATCACCATTACAGGCAATTGCTCCGCCTCCTCACCAACATCGTCCTCCTACATGTCGACACACACGTACCGACACACCGCACACACACAGGGAATGCTCTGATAGAGGACAGGACCCACTAGCCCTTTGGAGAGACAGGGAGAGTTTGCCAGCACACACCAAAAACGCTATAATTATATAGGGACAACCTTATATAAGTGTTTTCCCTTATAGCATCTTTTTTATATATTTCTAACGCCAAATTAGTGCCCCCCCTCTGTTTTAACCCTGTTTCTGTAGTGCAGTGCAGGGGAGAGCCTGGGAGCCTTCCCTCCAGCCTTTCTGTGAGGGAAAATGGCGCTGTGTGCTGAGGAGATAGGCCCCGCCCCTTTTTCGGCGGCCTCGTCTCCCGCTCTTAACGGATTCTGGCAGGGGTTAAATATCTCCATATAGCCTCCGGAGGCTATATGTGAGGTATTTTTAGCCAAAATAGGTATTCATTTGCCTCCCAGGGCGCCCCCCTCCCAGCGCCCTGCACCCTCAGTGACTGCCGTGTGAAGTGTGCTGAGAGGAAAATGGCGCACAGCTGCAGTGCTGTGCGCTACCTTTAGAAGACTGAGGAGTCTTCTGCCGCCGATTCTGGACCTCTTCTTACTTCAGCATCTGCAAGGGGGCCGGCGGCAAGGCTCCGGTGACCATCCAGGCTGTACCTGTGATCGTCCCTCTGGAGCTGATGTCCAGTAGCCAAGAAGCCAATCCATCCTGCACGCAGGTGAGTTCACTTCTTCTCCCCTAAGTCCCTCGTTGCAGTGATCCTGTTGCCAGCAGGACTCACTGTAAAATAAAAAACCTAAGCTAAACTTTTCTAAGCAGCTCTTTAGGAGAGCCACCTAGATTGCACCCTTCTCGGCCGGGCACAAAAATCTAACTTGGAGGAGGGTCATAGGGGGAGGAGCCAGTGCACACCACCTGATCGGAAAGCTTTACTTTTGTGCCCTGTCTCCTGCGGAGCCGCTATTCCCCATGGTCCTTTCAGGAACCCCAGCATCCACTAGGACGATAGAGAAAAGAGCTTTAAATACAGCAAAAATGGCTATGGCTACTTCATCTTGAACCAGGTAGGGGACTGCAGCATGTCACTTACATTTACAAACATTCCCACCTAGCTCAAGCCAGCGTCAACTCACAACTTCATATTACTGCTATAATCCAACAAAGGGCAGAATGAGCTGCTGCTCTGTGCCCACCAAGGCTTTATTCTCTGCTTGGGGTAGCCAGCCTACACCTGACCACCTGCTACAGCCAAACCCAAGTGTGGCAGAACTGCCCAGCATGTGAAGGGCAATTGGGCCATTTTGGGACAAGTGATGTGGAAATGCCAAGCTTGACCCTGGGTTACTAATGAAATGAGAGCAACTTGCAGGCTACACACAGCACTTCTGTATGTTGGGATACCCATAACTGTACACAGGTTCCAGGACACAGCTGCTATAGCAGGCCAATGCCACTGCAGAGAGGACCCCAGACATGCTGCAGCAAGATGGATTCTGAGAAAGACCTCTATTACAGCAGCTCACTAGCCAGAGTGACTTCTCAGACACGTCTATGGTCTAACAGCAGCAGATATCTGCCAACATGCAAGCCATCCCATATACATTGCAGACCTACCTGACAGTAAAGCATGTCCTGCTGGAATAAAGGTCTCTACAATGGCAGAGTTTATCAGTGTGCCACTTCTATGCTGCAGAACAGCCATCTATTTTACACATTACCCAATAGTTACTTATAACCTAGGTTTTGTTTGTTTTAATCAAGGTTATTAAATTGAGCCAGAGGTCGAGAAACTGAACAGACATGCAAATCTCTAGTATGTGCAGGATGAATGCATATTCTATAGCCTATTATAGGACACAGAACAGGAGAGGTGCACCCTAGTAGCCATTGAAACTTGTTACCTTCAAGCCAAAATAGGCATGTTACTTGGTGATAGAGGAGTCAGTGACTATATAGATTGTATGTGGCTGAAGACTGGTACAACACTAATGGTGTGTACACAGATTCTTACGAGTTTGACTAATCAAACTCATAAGAAAAGTTAGTGCATATTGCAAGGTGAAAGACACCTTGCGATCCTGATGCAATGCCCCGTGCGGTCAGCATTGCAAGCCTAGATAGACTGGGCAGGCAAGTCAATTTTGACTCTTAGAAAAGATATTCAAACTTGACACTTAGCCAAAATCGCGCAGTCATGTGCTTGTGATGCCGACCTAGCCCCTAGCGCATAGTGAGAATCTGGGTTAGCCCAAATCTCAGTGGGGTCGATTCAATTCGGCAACTTATGAATAGCACCGGGAATTAGCTCCCGACGCTATTCAATTCAGCTCCAGTTAAGTCGGCGATGGCCCGTTCTCGCCGACTAAACAGGTTGAATTGTCGGGAGAACGAGCATTCTCCGACTTAACTCCCCGGCGCGAGGCTGATTCCCGACAGAATCAGCCTCGCGCTGGCCGCGAGGCAGCACTTTTGTTGGGTTTCTTCTCTCATCCCCCGGGTATGAGAGAAGAATTCACGACAATTGCGGGTCACTAGCAGCTGAATTGAATAGCGTCGGGAGCCAATTCCCGGCGCTATTCATAAGTTGCCGAAATGAATCGACCCCAATGTGTATGCACAGTTACGCTTAGAGAACTGTAATTGGTGGGGGAAGGGCAACTAACATAAACAAGCAATGTGTAGTGCTTTTATCAGATATGAAGAGTTAATACATTTTAGATATCTGAATTTACTACACATTATTCATTTGTTCTGTGGTTTCCATGCACCCACAAAACAAATGTAATATGGAGACTAAAGATCTAGAACTAGACTTGCCTTACTAGATAAGTATATCCACACCATTGATCACTGTATACTGGCCACCTCTTCCTTTCAGACACCACCATCTCCTACACTTACCCTACTACCAACATCTTATAACAGTCTGAAAACAAAAATTCAGACAAGTTGGCACAGAAGGGGTAATTAAATTCTCAGGGCCAGCACAAATATTGCCAATCCTCACAGTAGAGCTACAGCGCAAATCCTGCACACCTCAAGGCTTAGAGATCAGCTGTCGTTTACTTCTGGCTGACCATGCAGTCCATGGGGGCCAGCAATCCCCATCACCTGAAACTCTGTATGCCATTAGACTACAGAGAACTGTATGGCTAGACGATACTGCAGGCCTCAGCCTCTGCTCCTGTTTTATTACATAGGTGAAGCCTTTACATTAGCTGCAATATCTAGTAGAATGGCACCCCTAGTCCAAGGCCTCATGATGCTGGACTATGGGTAGATCGACACATTGGATGGAATAGAATTTAAAAAAAAAAAAAAAAAAAACACCCACTAGTTTTAAGCAGCTGCTTTTACACTTATCAAAAAAACAAAACAAAAACATAAGTTATCACAAAACTGTATTCATTCTGTAAACAAAGGATGAAGCAACGCTATTAAAGAAAATACTGAGGTAGCAACAGCTTTACAGGAACCTGAAATAGTGCAGTTACTATAGCAACCGGATTCCTGCAGACTCTAGTAGAGATTATGAAGTCTGCTGAAGTCAATTTGCTCTCAAACACGTGCATCATTTCTGACAGCTGTGACATTCTAGCCAAGTCACCACATATGAAGCAGCAAAGAAGGATTACAAGTCCCAGCATGGAAAGGAAGTGTTGTGATGAACACATGCAGGGGTGGGCTACACCGAACATTGCAGGGAAAGCTAGCAATCATATCAAGTGGCCAAGTGCCACTGCTGGCCCACTCACCAACACTATTGTACACAACAGCATGCTGTACTCATGCCAGGTATAAATGGACACTTATGAGCCAGACATTACACCTGGATGTGTGACTTGGGCTGGGTACATTATGAGGTGCTCCTGGATACAAGACACCCAGGGACTGATGTCCCTACAGTCAGACTCCTGTCCAAACCCCAAAGGGTGGGACCGAGCTCCCACGTAGCAGCCTGGCAGGGGCAAAACCGTCAGACTGTTGAAGTTTTTTAATCTAGAAAATATATATGTCTCTGGAGCTCACGGATGTGACCGGCTTCCCCGGGCACATTCCTAAAACTGGTCTGGTTAGGGGGAGGAGCCAGTCACCTGATCACCCCATGTACTCCAGCCTCCTCTATGGATGATACAGAAAGGTATATCATTTGTAGCAGATTGGTGGGTTTGTACACCTGATAAGTCTGTACAACATTGTATCAGACAGGCTCTGGTACAGCCTATGCATATGAGAACTATCTGCATGTGTGAAGGGCTGACTACAGGTACCACCGACATCACAACTGGAAGGTCACAATTAAATTCATGCATAGTGGTGATGTCTGGTCCAATATACCAAGCATCTGACTGGTAAGTGTCCACCTAGCTTCCCTCATCTACACTCTTTCTAGTGTCTACCCAGCCTTAGAGATTACCCAATGACTAAGGACAATGACCAACTCCCTAATATACATGTTCTGTGCATAAGGCAAAATAAATTGTCCCATTACATTTAGCCACTATAAGGACATGTACATACATTTCCATACAAGTTACTATTTCTTGGCTGTACACAGGAAGCACTAGTCACATGTTAGTAAAGGGTGTGGTTCATCAAATCGACAGTATCTAGGTCGACAATGTTTAGGTCGACCACTATATATGTCGACATGGATGGAAGGTCGACAGGGTTTCTAGGTCGACAGGTCTAAAGGTTGACATGAGGATTTTTTTTTTTGGGCGTAGTTTTCTTCGTAGAGTGACTGGGATCCCAAATTAGTGCACTGCTTCGCTCGCCATGCTTTGGGCATGGTGCCTTCGCTCCGCTACCGCTTCGCTCGGCAGATAACCGTTCCAATCGTAGTCCACGTGGATCGTTAAGTATGAAAAAAATTCAAAAAAATAAAAATGTGAAAAACTCATGTCGACCTTTAGACCTGTTGACCTAGAAACCCTGTCGACCTTCCATCCATGTCAACCTAGTGACTGTCGACCTATAGTGGTCGACCTAAACATTGTCGATCTTCAGACCGGATCCTGTTAGTAAATACCAGACAGCTAATTTACATGGGACTACAAGTGAGCCATGGCTGGGGGTAGCGAGAATGGCTGCCATGTGCTTAAAAAGGGGTAAACCCCTTTCTCACAAGTCACATAGGCAATGCTGTCCCACTTATCTACATCAGGGCTACATGTGTTACAGTGTGGCGAGAGATACAGCTTAAGTCTGCCATTAGACGGGGTAATTACTTTCAGTTTCAAGGGAGGAAGTAATAGTGTAAAATTCCAAGTTTGCATTGACAGGAACTGAAGTCAGAAGGTCTGAGGATTGCAAGTGTGCAAGTTACTGTGATCACGGGACAGGTCACCTGACCTCCCACTCAAAATATAGACAGAAGGGACTATTCCCACAACACCCGTAGAGTGGGAACAGAACCTGTGGTGAGCACAGCATGCCACCAAGCCCGCTGTGTGGCAAGCGCTGCGAGCCCACAAGGGGCTTCATTCTACTCTCCTCCCCCCCCCCCCCACTGTGCTGCGGCTGGGATGACCGCCGGTAATTTGGCCCCAACCGCCAAATCTCACACAGAAGCTTCCTTTGCAGTGCAGATGTGAAACAGATGATATCAAGCAGAGGGGTCAGCTATTTGTATACTGCAATAGTCAGCACAGCCTATAGGCTCTAGATCAAGCATGTCCAAACTGCAGCCCTCCAGTTGAGAAACTACATATCGCAGCATGCCCTGACAGTTTTGCCGTCACAGAATGCTAAAGCTGTGTCAGGGCATGCTGGAATGTGTAGTTTCTCAACAGCTGGGGGGCCACAGTTTGGACATGCCTGCTCTAGATTGTTAAAGGCACATCTTACTTGCTTAGACTGCGCAATGGCAAAACTAACCAAGACTTGTTTTGTTTGAAAACTAAACAAATTGTTGCCCCCAAACTTGGCTACTTGGCCAATTTGTGGTGGGTTAAATAAACCTAAACCCCATATATAGATGGCCAAAACTTGCATTTTATGTCCACTAATAGGATTCTCAGAATACAGGAATAGGGCATGTATAGGGTAGGCCATTAATACCCCTTTCACGTCATCAAAATAACCAGGGTTATTGCCAGGTTAACATGGGTCAAGGTGCAGCGTACAAGCGCCAAAGTGAATAGCCTGGGTTCAAAGAACAATTAGACATGGGTCATTGTGCACTGAAAGTCTGACCTGGTATATACAGCCCGGGTCTCAGAAAAAGGGGCTGATTGGCTGTTTATGTGCTGTGGGTTGGGTATGTGTGACCAGCAGTCAGGAGACTGCCTGAGAATACAGATGGCGGGAACCTGGCATTTAGATGCCTGGCAAGGGTTTGAGCACAACAAATAGTCCCTGTTAGACAGTCCGGATAGTGAGGGGGTGGGATGTAGGTGCTGGTATTGTGACTGGTGGTCTACTGACTTAGTCACATAACTATATCCCCCTGCTGAAAACATGAAGTTGTGTTCACAGCACTTTATACACTTATTGAACTATGGGTACATTAAATAACATGAAACCGTATTTTCATGCAAGGGGGAACTGTATCACCTGGTAGATACACTATATACAGCATCAACTGAATAGGTTGTTATAGATATAGGGAGGTATGCAAGTTGCTCCGATCATTTCAAAGCTAATGAATTCCCCCCACCGAGTATTCAATCAGGGCCGTTTCTGCCAGTTTTGAAGGCATTTTTGATTGGAAGAAGTGTCAGATTGGCTGTTCAGCTAATGGCTATAATATTACCCAGCTAAGTTTAGACTATTACACAGCAGACTATGCAAATGCTGTCTACAACAGGAAGCTCACACATGGGAAGTGCAGATCTGAGACTGAGGAATGGGAATACTGGCTGATTGCCAGGTGTGTGTGTGGGGGGGGGGGGTGGGTGCGTGTGACAGCACCTTAGTAAGAAAATATTACCTAGGAAGTAACACAGCTTTAAAGCAAAATGTATTTAAATAGAAAATAAAACCACAAGTTTGCCATTAACAAATATCAAAGGCTGAATATACATGAAAGCATACCCTTTAAATACACATCACATTACAGGGCAGACCTGGGGTCAGTGTGTGTGAACGCATCAGACCCGGGAATTTCTGGGGTTTTGGTGCAGTGTGAATGAAGGGTCTCAGACAGACCTAGGAAATTCCCAGGTTGATAAACCTGGGTCGTACCCATGTATATCACGTCTTATGTCTGAGTGGGGTATTAGGCTCAAGTTGGGTACTGCAAGCAGTTCAGTGAATGAAAATTCAAATCCATGCTTTCAGGAAACGTATTTCAGTGTGCATCCCCCGAGCAGGTGAAACGTTCAAGGTCAGGAAGAAGTGCATAACCTCTTGTGCACAACTCACAATACACATGGGGCCATCAATAGTATATTTTGGCCAATAAAAGACATGTCAAATTGCTTGAATGTGCAACATGTATGGTGAGGTGTAGACAATGTAGGCCAGACATGTAAAGTTTGTTTTTTTAATGAGAACCTTTATAAAAAAAAAAAAAAACACCTCAGAAATCACTTAACATTTTGGTTTACAGTAAAATGTCTGAAGACTCTGAACACACTTGTAGGCACCACATGTCCCACCATTACAAAAAACTAAAAACAATTCGATACCTTTTAAGAACCTCCAACAGTTTTCATATTGCCAATAACGGCCTTCTATACTGTTCTGCTATTAGTTATTTTTGGGGGGAAATGCGACATGTCCACAAATAGAGATTCCTAACAGAAAGTTCCATTTCTTGGGTACTTGCATTACCTAATGGTCACTTGTTAACATTTGTCTGGCTAAATGAACCCATCCGGTTTTAGTTACAGCCATAGCCCACGTTGTCACTTGATTGTCCACCAAACAGTGGGATACCAGTTAGCTGCTGACTAAAATAAACTAATGCATGGTAAGGAATTCAGACTAAGGCAAGGTACACAGATGTGTATCTAAGCAGATGGCGCAACCAATGGGACGATAGATTGTGTGGCCCATACACACTTCACAATGCTGTGGGCGACAGCGCAGTGTAACATTGCCCACCGCATTAAGTGTGCATGCAATCATTCCCCAAGTGAACCTGCACTTCAAAGGGGTAGTGAGCTAACATTAACTGAGAGAGGCCCATTTTGGGCACCCAAATGTGTCTTTTCACGATCACCCCCATTAGTTTAGTTGGGTTTAGGTGCTTTGCGCACCTAAACCCAACTGTACTGGGAGTGACAGGGGCAATAACAGGGGCCATTTGAATATCACCCCTCTCCCATCACTTTAGATGGGAGATAGGGTAATTCAAATCTTTAACGTGCCCCCTAAGATTCTAGTGAGCCAAAGGAGAATTCACTTAAAGGGTGGAATTCAAATTATATATCACGCCCAATCTCCTGTCTAAAATGATCCCCGTTATCACGCATATCCCAGCCATAGTAATCAGGTTTAGCCGTGTAAAGGGTTGGGTGCCTCGCTACTCCAAGGGCAGCAAGCTGAAATAATTATACCATGCCCCCGAGGGCAGAAACAGAACAGGTGTAGAAAGGGGTGAAAAGAATTGAATCCCACCCAAAGTATGAAGGGATCTTTTAAAATAAGGAGCAACTACTCAAGGTCACTCCTGTCTGAAGCAGAGGTGCACTAGTAAGAACTCAATCCCAAAAACGTATTTACTATTTACACAACTTTTGTTTCCAGTGTCAACAGTTACCTGCACATCCTAGGCCCCTCCCCCACTAAGGCCGTAATCACATTTGGTTTCCAGTGTAATTGTTGGCCTATGCATCTTTCAGAGGCCTTACAGCAGATGTATAGTAATAATGGGCCTACTATATTGTTACAGCCTCACGTTCAAGAGCCCCAGATAATGGAAGTACACCTGTTTTTCATCCCAATCTACTTCATACTAACCAAATGACATTGCTCTCTGCTGGCAACATCCAGGAGAGCCACGTAATGACATGGTTTGTACATGCTGCCCTACTGACCCAGCAATGCACAGCCTGTAGTAAGCTGCTCACTGAAGCAGAAAATTAGTTCTGTAACATCCGTGATGAGGTTATTGCCAGTGCGGAAGCCAGAATAAGATTCTACCACATGACATACTGTGACTGGTTTCTTAGCCAGATCCCAGAAATCCAGCATTGCAAAGATCACACTGATCACTAGTCACAGCAGGGATGTTACATGTCACTGCAGCCCAATGAGAGAATAAAGGACAATCCATCTTAGACATACAAATGTCAATCTAAGAATAACTTTATCTTATTTATATAAATTAAGTCTACAGGTGTTGTACAGTCAACATTGGTCAGATCACCTACCTAAATTAGTGCTAAAGCCCCCATACACTACAGCGATGTGTCTGAGGCTGAAGTCAGGAGATTTCCCTTGAACCCTCTCAGGAGCGGTTCCATACGATGCAATATATCTTATGCAAACCCAGCCATGCCTATGGGAACAGACATATCACGAGTGCAGCACTAGCAATCTAAGGGAGCCGACCGGACCGGTAACTTGCATCAGATCTGAAACATCCCATATGCCCGATTTCACCCAATATATCGGCCTGAATGCCCAAAATTGGGCATTATCGTTCTAGTGTATAGGGCCCTTAAGTCTAGTGCCAATCATGCAATGATCACAATGAAGCAGGCCTGACTGTTTTCAATGGGTAAAAAAACAAAACAAATAAAGTCAGATCTATAGAAATCCAGGAGGGTCTAATCTCATGAACAGTATATTTGCAGAAGTAGTACGGAACCTAAAGTCTCAGCCTCACATAGGTATGGTGTAAAAGCCCAGCCAATCTGCTTCAGCAGCAAAGACATTAATGTGAGCGGAGATGCTCAAGGCATGCTCACTAATAGGATACAGCTCACCCACACCAGTCTGCATCCTGCTGGGGGGAAGGTGGGATGTGTTAACACCATCTGTCAGTAGAGAACACAGGATTCTGCACACCTTCACTGATGAGCAGCAAACCCTGAGACTGCAGATTACAGCTCAGCAAGGCCCATCACAAAATGGTCCTCCGCGGAAACGTGATGCAATACTGGCAGCAAGCAGGAAACCCCCTGAAGGTCACATGCTGACCCACATACTGAAGAACTGTCACATAACACAATTCTGTATTATATGATTGGCAGGGTTATGCCTCACTAGAGATGGGAAAGGCCAGTTTGTGCTGCTGTCAGACAGCAATAGCAAGCAGTCACCTCAGTACACATGACCTTGGTTTGGTAGCAATCTTCTTCCGATATTGTCGTAAGATAGACAGTAGAAAACAGGATGAGTCCAAAGGTAAGATTATATAGATTACACATGCAACACTGGGCTCGTGATGCCAGGCTGTAACAGACTTCCTGCTCACACACTGGCTGGATGTAAGAAACGCAAGGTACCCATCATAATGGAGAACATACATGGATGAGAGACAGACCCAGCATAGCAAGAGCACAGTACAGCTCTCCCATATCACCTCCTTACAGGCGATTACATGTGGAATCTATGGGGCCTGTAGCAATCACCTAGCACTGCTGCCTACACTATGACATGCATCAGCAACACTGGAGCACAGCCTGGTCTGCCCAATACCATGTCCTGCAGCTCATTCACCAATAGATGTTACACCTCACTACACAGGAGATTACGCTCATCTCCTAGGCAAATCCAGCCCATCACCCACACAAAAAAAACAAAAAAAAAAAAACACCCCTTTTATAGAGTTAAAGATTAAATTAACTATTAATGCTATATGACCATCCATCCTTGTTGAATAGCTACTGAAATGTCTGACAATTATATACACGTCAATGTCTGACAAAAATATATACACGTCTGAGGTCACTCCTGTAAATAAAATTATCACACACACACTGTATGAGTTGTAAATGTAGATATAAGGATGTGCGGCGTAAATATATCACACAGCAGTAAGAGGTTACCCACCACCCCCGGCCACACACACACTCATCAGCACCCACTGCCCCGGATCCCGGCGACCCCTCCCCAGTCTTCCCTCTGCAGTCATGTGACCGCTGCTCGCCAGCTGCTGGAATCACGGGTGACGTCACACCGGGCTCCCCGGGTGATTGCCCCCCACCCCTCTCCTCCCGGTCACCGAAAGCACATACACCCCTATAAGCCCAGAGGCAGCACCGGAGAGTGACGGGAAGATGGAGGAGCCGGTCACATGACCAGGGAGCCCGGTACAGATGTCTACACGGGGAAGAGAGATCAGAGATATTGATGACACTATAAACCCGGACCGGCGTCCCCTCCCCCCGGGCGCCCAGTGACACTTACCGCTGAACACCATGGCTGACGAAGCGCCCATCACCGCGAAGAAGGCGGAGTACTCGGGAGCGGGAGCAGTAGGGGTGGACATGGCTGCGGCTGTCGGACGCGTCCACTGACAGAGGCGGAGAGATGCTAGGTCCGGGCGGCGGCGGGGAGGGAGCGGCTGAGGAGGAGGGGAGCGGGCCTGCTAATGCTGCTGCTACTGCTGCTCCTGTCACACCGGCTGCGCCTCTCACACTGGAAGAGCTCCGGAGCCGCTCAGCGCTCTAAATACCTCACCGCAGCGCAAAATGGCCGCAGCTCCCTGGTCACATGACGCGCCGCTGATCACGCCACGCCCCCTCCTCGGCCGGGCCGTGCCATCGTGCTAGGGGGAGGGGTGGGGGCGAGCCCCGCCGCCGGTCTTACCCGCACTCTGCCGGGGCTGTCATGCTCTGTGCCGTTATTACGGTGTACGGCGCCGTTATCCTGTCCTTACGCTCCTGCACCGAAACGGGTCAGTGTCGTCGTCCCCCCCGCCGGTCAGTGTTGGTATCGGCCGCCTGGCTGGGTGTAACGCGAGGTGCGCCAGGCAGCAGCAGCGCAGCGGTGGCAGCATCAGGGATGGTGTGTAATGTCACGGTGCTGCTGCTGGGTGCGACTGGGGTGGCTCTGACTGTGTGACACTGCACTGCCAGCTCTAGCTATATATCTATATATATAGATATATATATCTATATAGATATATATATATATATATATATATATATATATATATATATATACATTTCTCTATCGTCCTAGTGGATGCTGGGGTTCCTGAAAGGACCATGGGGAATAGCGGCTCCGCAGGAGACAGGGCACAAAAAGTAAAGCTTTACGATCAGGTGGTGTGTACTGGCTCCTCCCCCTATGACCCTCCTCCAAGCCTCAGTAAGATTTTTGTGCCCGGCCGAGAAGGGTGCAATCTAGGTGGCTCTCCTAAAGAGCTGCTTAGAAAAGTTTAGCTTAGGTTTTTTATTTTACAGTGAGTCCTGCTGGCAACAGGATCACTGCAACGAGGGACTTAGGGGAGAAGAAGTGAACTCACCTGCGTGCAGGATGGATTGGCTTCTTGGCTACTGGACATCAGCTCCAGAGGGACGATCACAGGTACAGCCTGGATGGTCACCGGAGCCTTGCCGCCGGCCCCCTTGCAGATGCTGAAGTAAGAAGAGGTCCAGAATCGGCGGCAGAAGACTCCTCAGTCTTCTAAAGGTAGCGCACAGCACTGCAGCTGTGCGCCATTTTCCTCTCAGCACACTTCACACGGCAGTCACTGAGGGTGCAGGGCGCTGGGAGGGGGGCGCCCTGGGAGGCAAATGAAAACCTATTTTGGCTAAAAATACCTCACATATAGCCTCCGGAGGCTATATGGAGATATTTAACCCCTGCCAGAATCCGTTAAGAGCGGGAGACGAGGCCGCCGAAAAAGGGGCGGGGCCTATCGCCTCAGCACACAGCGCCATTTTCCCTCACAGAAAGGCTGGAGGGAAGGCTCCCAGGCTCTCCCCTGCACTGCACTACAGAAACAGGGTTAAAACAGAGAGGGGGGGCACTAATTTGGCGTTAGAAATATATAAAAAAGATGCTATAAGGGAAAACACTTATATAAGGTTGTCCCTATATAATTATAGCGTTTTTGGTGTGTGCTGGCAAACTCTCCCTCTGTCTCTCCAAAGGGCTAGTGGGTCCTGTCCTCTATCAGAGCATTCCCTGTGTGTGTGCTGTGTGTCGGTACGTGTGTGTCGACATGTATGAGGACGATGTTGGTGAGGAGGCGGAGCAATTGCCTGTAATGGTGATGTCACTCTCTAGGGAGTCGACACCGGAATGGATGGCTTATTTAGGGAATTACGTGATAATGTCAACACGCTGCAAGGTCGGTTGACGACATGAGACGGCCGACAAACAATTAGTACCGGTCCAGACGTCTCAAAAACACCGTCAGGGGTTTTAAAATGCCCGTTTACTTTAGTCGGTCGACACAGACAGGGACACTGAATCCAGTGTCGACGGTGAATAAACAAACGTATTCCTTATTAGGGCCACACGTTAAAGGCAATGAAGGAGGTGTTACATATTTCTGATACTACAAGTACCACAAAAGAGGGTATTATGTGGGATGTGAAAAAACTACCGTAGTTTTTCCTGAATCAGATAAATTAAATAAAGTGTGTGATGATGCGTGGGTTCCCCCCGATAGAAAATTATGGGCGGTATACCCTTTCCCGCCAGAAGTTAGGGCGCGTTGGGAAACACCCCTTAGGGTGGATAAGGCGCTCACACGCTTATCAAAACAAGTGGCGGTACCGTCTATAGATAGGGCCGTCCTCAAGGACCAGCTGACAGGAGGCTGGAAAATATCATAAAAAGTATATACACACATACTGGTGTTATACTGCGACCAGCGATCGCCTCAGCCTGGATGTGCAGAGCTGGGGTGGCTTGGTCGGATTCCCTGACTAAAAATATTGATACCCTTGACAGGGACAGTATTTTATTGACTATAGAGCATTTAAAGGATGCATTTCTATATATGCGAGATGCACAGAGGGATATTTGCACTCTGGCATCAAGAGTAAATGCGATGTCCATATCTGCCAGAAGATGTTATGGACACGACAGTGGTCAGGTGATGCAGATTCCAAACGGCACAAAGGTGTATTGCCGTATAAAGGAAGAGGAGTTATTTGGGGTCGGTCCATCGGACCTGGTGGCCACGGCAACTGCTGGAAAATCCACCGTTTTTACCCTAAGTCACATCTCTGCAGAAAAAGACACCGTCTTTTCAGCCTCAGTCCTTTCGTCCCTATAAGATCATATCTGCCCAGGGATAGAGGAAAGGGAAGAAGACTGCAGCAGGCAGCCCATTCCCAGGAACAGAAGCGTTCCACCGCTTCTGACAAGTTCTCAGCATGGCGCTGAGACTGTACAGGACCCCTGGATCCTACAAGTAGTATCCCAGGGGTACAGATTGGAATGTCGAGACGTTTCCCCTTCGCAGGCTCCTGAAGTCTGCTTTACCAAGGTCTCCCTCCGACAAGGAGGCAGTATGGGAAAAAATTCACAAGCTGTATTCCCAGCAGGTGATAATTAAATTACCCCTCCTACTACAAGAAAAGGGGTATTATTCCACACTATATTGTGGTACTGAAGCCAGAAGGCTAGGTGAGACTTATTCTAAAAAAAATTTTTTTGAACACTTACAAAGGTTCAAATCAAGATGGAGTCACTCAGAGCAGTGATAACGAACCAGGAAGAAGGGGACTATATAGTGTCCCGGGACATCAGGGATGCTTACCTCTATGTCCCAAATTTGCCCTTCTCACTAAGGGTACCTCAGGTTCGTGGTGCAGAACTGTCACTATCAGTTTCAGACGCTGCCGTTTGGATTGTCCACGGCACCCCGGGTCTTTACCAAGGTAATGGCCGAAATGATGATTCTTCTTCGAAGAAAAGGCGTCTTAATTATCCCTTACTTGGACGATCTCCTGATAAGGGCATAGTCCAGGGAACAGTTGGAGGTCGGAGTAGCACTATCTCGGATACTGCTACAACAGCACGGGTGGATTCTAAATATTCCAAAATCGCAGCTGATCCCGACGACACGTCTGCTGTGCCTAGGGATGATTCTGGACACAGTCCAGAAAAAGGTGTTTCTCCCGGAAGAGAAAGCCAGGGAGTTATCCGAGCTAGTCAGGAACCTCCTAAAAACAGTGCATCATTGCACAAGGGTCCTGGTAAAAATGGTGGCTTCCTACGAAGCAATTCCATTCGGCAGATTTCACGCAAGAACTTTTCAGTGGGATCTGCTGGACAAATGGTCCGGATCGCATCTTCAGATGCATCAGCGGATAACCCTATATCCAAGGACAAGGGTGTCTCTCCTGTGGTGGTTATAGAGTGCTCATCTTCTAGAGGGCCGCAGATTCGGCATTCAGGATTGGATGCTGGTGACCACGGAGCCCAGCCCGAGAGGCTGGGGAGCAGTCACACAAGGAAAAAATTTCCAGGGAGTGTGATCAAGTCTGGAGACTTTTCTCCACATAAATATACTGGAGCTAAGGGTAAATTTATAATGCTCTAAGCTTAGCAAGACCTCTGCTTCAAGGTCAGCCGGTATTGATCCAGTGGGAAAAACATCACGGCAGTCGCCCACGTAAACAGACAGGGCGACACAAGAAGCAGGAGGGCAATGGCAAAAACTGCAAGGACTTTTCGCTGGGCGGAAAATCATGTGATAGCACTGTCAGCAGTGTTTCATCCCGGGAATGGAAACTGGGAAGCAGACTTCCTCAGCAGGCACGACCTCCACCCGGGAGAGTGGAAACTTCATCGGGAAGTTTTTTCCACATGATTGTAAACCGTTGGGAAATACCAAAGGTGGACATGATGGCGTCCCGTCTGAACAAAAAACGGGACAGGTATTGCGCCAGGTCAAGAGACCCTCAGGCAATAGCTGTGGACGTTCTGGTAACACCGTGGGTGTACCAGTCGGTGTATGTGTTCCCTCCTCTGCTTCTCATACCTAAGGTGCTGAGAATTATAAGACGTAGAGGAGTAAGAACTATACTCATGGCTCCGGATTGGCCAAGAAGGACTTGGTACCCGGAACTTCAAGAGATGCTTACAGAGGTCTTATGGCCTCTGCCGCTAAGAAGGGACTTGCTTCAGCAAGTACCATGTCTGTTCCAAGACTTACCGCAGCTGCGTTTGTCGGCATGGCGGTGGAACGCCGGATCCTAAGGGAAAAAGGCATTCCGGAAGAGGTCATTCCTACCCTGGTCAAAGCCAGAAAGGAGGTGACCGCACAACATTATCACCACATGTGGCGAAAATATGTTGCGTGGTGTGAGGCCAGGAAGGCCCCACAAAGAAATTTCAACTCGGTCGTTTCCTGCATTTCCTGCAAACAGGAGTGTCTATGGGCCTCAAATTGGGGTCCATTAAGGTTCAAATTTCGGCCCTGTCGATTTTCTTCCAGAAAGAATTGGCTTCAGTTCCTGAAGTCCAGAAGTTTGTCAAGGGAGTATTGCATATACAACCCCCTTTTGTGCCTCCAGTGGCACTGTGGGATCTCAACGTAGTTCTGGGATTCCTCAAATCACATTGGTTTAAAACCAGTCAAATCTGTGGATTTGAAGCATCTCACATGAAAAGTGACCATGCTCTTGGCCCTGGCCTGGACCAGGCGAGTGTCAAATTGGTGGTTTTTTCTCAAAAAAGCCCATATCTGTTTGTCCATTCGGACAGGGCAGAGCTGCGGACTCGTCCCCAGTTCTCTCCCTAAGGTGGTGTCAGTGTTTCACCTGAACCAGCTTATTGTGGTGCCTTGCACCTACTAGGGACTTGGAGGACTCCAAGTTGCTAGATGTTGTCAGGGCCCTGAAAATATGTTCCAGGACGGCTGGAGTCAGGAAAACTGACTTGCTGTTATCCTGTATGCACCCAACAAACTGGGTGCTCTTGCTTCTAAGCAGACTATTGCTAGTTGGATGTGTAATACAATTCAGCTTGCACATTCTGTGGCAGGCCTGCCACAGCCAAAATATGTAAATGCCCATTCCACAAGGAAGGTGGGCTCATCTTGGGCGGCTGCCCGAGGGGTCTCGGCTTTACAACTTTGCCGAGCGGTTATTTAGTCAGGGGCAAACACGTTTGTAAAATCCTACAAATTTGATACCCTGGCTAAGGAGGACCTGGAGTTCTCTCATTCGGTGCTGCAGAGTCATCCGCACTCTCCCGCCCGTTTGGGAGCTTTGGTATTATCCCCATGGTCCTTTCAGGAACCCCAGCATCCACTAGGACGATAGAGAAAATAAGAATTTACTTACCGATAATTCTATTTCTCGGAGTCCGTAGTGGATGCTGGGCGCCCATCCCAAGTGCGGATTGTCTGCAATACTTGTACATAGTTACAAAAATCGGGTTATTATTGTTGTGAGCCATCTTTTCAGAGGCTCCGCTGTTATCATACTGTTAACTGGGTTCAGATCACAGGTTGTACAGTGTGATTGGTGTGGCTGGTATGAGTCTTACCCGGGATTCAAAATCCTTCCTTATTGTGTACGCTCGTCCGGGCACAGTACCTAACTGAGGCTTGGAGGAGGGTCATAGGGGGAGGAGCCAGTACACACCACCTGATCGTAAAGCTTTACTTTTTGTGCCCTGTCTCCTGCGGAGCCGCTATTCCCCATGGTCCTTTCAGGAACCCCAGCATCCACTACGGACTCCGAGAAATAGAATTATCGGTAAGTAAATTCTTATTATACATACATACACATACACATACACATAGTGCCTTTGTTGTGAACTGCTTTTACATGAGTTGTTGACGTTTTCATATTGGTATATACACTCACCTTCCTCCTATTTATGATATATATACTTATCCCTTATTAAATTCTGGGTTTTATTTTTATTTGGACCCCACTCCTCCCTTTCACTAACATTGCTCTTTACTGATATTTCCAGACCTTCCATTTGAACATCTATGTCTAACTATTGACCATAGAAGGATCGTATAATTGTGCATTGATATAAGACCCCTGAAGAAGTCCTACAGACGAAACGCGTTTGAGGTATATATATATATATATATATATATATATATATATATATATATATAAAATCTGACCTGCTATCAGAATCTCTGTGGCTTCACCATCATTTATATGGTCATATGTTTGATGCCAATATTGGATGTTATTGTTCATTGTGAATTATCAATTGCACATTTATGTTATTTGTGCGTTTATAAATAAATGTGTGATTTTTGAATGTTTGTGACTATTGGCGGAGATAGTATATTTTTCTGTTAATCTCAGCTCCCTTTGGAATTCCCGCTTGTATCATCATATTGTACCCTATCTAACCGGGGGTACTTTCCTAAAGGTGTAGCTTAATCCATCAGCACATAGTAAGAACATATTTTTCTCTCTCTCTCTCTCTCTCTCTCTCTCTATGTTTGTATACATGCAGTATATAACTATATATATATATATATATATATATATATTATATATTAGTGTTCACTCTAGGATTTTTTTAGGGCAGGGTGCTGAGCATTGAAGAGGGCACATTTTTATTTTGAAGGGCGCATTTTTGATGTGATGCTTTGCGCACAAAGCATAGCGCATATGTTTATAGTTTTAGTACATACATTTTGCCCTTAGTAAATCATATACCCATGCATACATATAAGACACCTAACAGCTGTACTGAGAAACATACTGTATATGTCCAGTCTTCTTGAAAGATCGGCTGTAGCAAATACATAAGTAGATAATTATAAATGTCTCCTCCAGTGCTGAAGTAATTATAATCCTTATGTGTTATAAAACAGAAAAGTTAAACAATGGGTTAAAATATATAGGAAAAAATATAAGTCTGTTCTACTAGGGAAATACTGTAAGCAGTACATGCTCACTGCTTACCCTGTTCTTTCCCTCTTTATCAGAGTGCTGTGTTATTTACAGTGCCTCCTCTGCCATCCAGTTGCCTTAAGGCCCGCACACACTGGCCGATATATCGCGGGTCCGTCGGCCAGTGTGTACGGCCGATACGTCTGTGAACTCCGTCGTTCACAGACGTATCGCGTCGGCCCCGCAGCACAGCCGACGGCCAATATATCTAACGATATATTGGCGCGTCGCTGTGTGTGTACGGCGGTCGGCCAACCGCCCATACACATGCTGCGGCGGCTGGCGGTGATTGACAGCTGAACTGGGCGGCGTGTGTACACGCCCGCCCAGTTCATGACGTCAATCCCTGACGGATCGGGCAGTGTGTATGCACAGCACACTGCCCGATCCGTCCATAGATATATCTGCAGATCATTTGATCTGCAGATATATCTATCAGTGTCTATCTATCAGTATCTATCTACCTTAAGGATAGAAATTGTGTTCCAATTTCAGAGGTGGGCAAGGAGTGGACGACAACATTGTAACATGCCCTCTGACTGTTGCATTCTGTATACAAGGGGGTGATTTAAGGTCCTGCAGGGTGCACTGAAATAGGGCAGGGTGCTTTTTCACATTTAAAAAATGGGCAGGGTGCAGCACCCTGCTGAAACAGCCTAGATGGAACACTACATATTTATGTGAAAGGCCATTGTTGAAAGTGAATGGTTCACCACAGGGATGACCATCGAATAGTGGTGGTGATGCCACCATCGCAACATGCCTTGTGATGGTTTGTGGCCATTGTAAGGCAGCCATCTATGGTCCTGTACGCACAGTGGCCCATTGGACCCGGCACTTGCACAGTGCTTCTGCGCTGTAGACAGCACTTTCCGTGGTGTGTGCAGCACAATTTGTATGATGCAGCCATAGGATGGGTATGGGTAGAAAGGTTGCCATGGGTTAACAACCATCGCAAACATGGCATCAAATGGAAAATATCTCCGTCAAGCCCAGGAACATCAATGATTGCTAACAGTCGGCTTCCAATGTCCATCCCTAGCTCACCTTTGATGGACTCCACTATCCATTATCGGTACTTTCCATCAATGTCAGGAAACCATCGATGGGCACTACTAGTGGGAATGCCAAGCAGAAGTAAAGTTTAGGGTAGGGGCTGTCATGCATTAAGGAGCTAAACAGAGGGGGGATATCCCTCAAACCAATGGGCCAGATTCAGGGATGGGCCCAGTGTTAATTGAACAATTTTTGCCACTGCATGAGTCTAATGGGCCCTACACACTGGGCGATATTTCTCAAAGATATGAACGATCTCGTTCATTAATGAACGAGATCCCATTCATATCTTTGAGTGTGGAGGCACCAGCGATGATGTGCGGCCCCTCACTCGTTCATCGCTGGTCCCCCGTCGGCTGTAGATGCAGGCCAATATGGACAATCTCATCCATATTTGCCTGCACTTCAATGGAGCCGTGTGACGGGGGGAGTGAAGAAACTTCACTGCCCCCCCCCCCCCCCCCCCCCCCCGCCGGGTCACCCGTCGGCCGTATCCGCCGTCGGCCAGCTCGGCGGCTGATTGTTAAATGTGTAGGGCCCTTAAGTCGCACTGTGCATGCATCGCGGTGCAACGGATATAGGGCCCGATTTAGACCAGGCTGCGCTGCAAGGGGTCAACCTTAGTTCCAAACCGTCCGCATCAGGAGGTGGCCTCACACGTGCTGGACAGCCATACCCTGTGCTGGGCGGCCCCTAGCGTGTGCAGAGATGAACGCAGGTCTGGCTGTGTATGCATCTGCGTTCATCTCTGAATAACCCCCTTATTCTCAAAGTGATTGACAGTAAGTCACATTACAGTGTGTCTATGTGCTCTCGCATGGCAGAATCTTTTATTACAGGTTGAGTCTCCCTTATCCAAAATGCTTGGGACCAGAGGTATTTTGGATATGGGATTTTTCCGTATTTTGGAATAATTGCATACCATAATGAGATATCATGGTGATGGGACCTAAATCTAAGCACAGAATGCATTTATGTTACATATACACCTTATACACACAGCCTGAAGGTAATTTTAGCCAATATTTTTTATAACTTTGTGCATTAAACAAAGTGTGTCTACATTCACACAATTCATTTATGTTTCATATACACCTTATACACACAGCCTGAAGGTCATTTAATACAATATTTTTAATAACTTTGTGTATTAAACAAAGTTTGTGTACATTGAGCCATCAAAAAACAAAGGTTTCACTATCTCACTCTCACTCAAAAAAGTCCGTATTTCGGAATATTCCGTATTTCGGAATATTTGGATATGGGATACTCAACCTGTATATCATTATGTATTACTTTGAATAATTAGCGTTCTACTAAACTGTCCAATGAAACCGATAAAATATATGTGTACAAACGGACAGGTTTTGAAAGCAGCAATCTAAGTGTAGCCTCGCCGGCGAGTATACATAACAAATAGATAGTACACAGAGCATGTGAGGAATGCCTCATTTCTAATACCCGCAATCGCTTGCTGATAGGAAAGATTTGACAGACACAATTGTATAAAATTGCTTCTCAGAAAGCTTGTTAGATCTAGTCTGGCCTGTTTGCTTATTACTGGTTTATTTTTCGAGGTAGAGATGTGTTTAGTCTAACCACACTGACCTTTATAAGGTGTCTGCACCCGCCCTCCTAAACCCCTACTTGCCTTTGTAAAATGACATCCTATAATCGCCATAGGCACCTTCTCTTTGTTGACAAAAACCCATATTGACCAAGGGCCTAATTCAGATCTGATCGCAGCAGCAAATTTGTTAGCTAATGGGCAAAACCATGTGCACTGCAGGTGGGGCAGATATAACGTGCAGAGAGAGTTAGATTTGGGTGGGTTATTTTGTTTCTGTGCAGGGTAAATACTGGCTGCTTTATTTTTACACTGCAATTTAGATTTCAGTTTAACCCCCCACCCAAATCTAATTCTCTCTGCAAATGTTATATCTGCCCCCCCACACACACACACACACACACACACACACACCTGCAGTGCACATGGTTTTGCCCATTAGCTAATATATTTGCTGCTGCGATCAGGTCTGAATTAGGGGGGTCATTCCGAGTTGATCGCTCGCTAGCAGTTTTTAGCAGCCGTGCAAACGCATTGTCGCCGCCCACTGGGAGTGTATTTTCGCATTGCAGAAGTGCGAACGCCTGTGCAGCAGAGCGCCTGCAAAATCATTTTGTGCAAAACAAGACCAGCCCTGTAGTTACTCTTCATGTGAGTTGATTCTAACGACGGAGGGACGGCTTTTGACGTCACACACCCGCCCAGCGTTTGCCCAGCCACGCCTGCTTTTTCCCCGACATGCCTGCGTTTTTCTAAGCACTCCCTAAAAACGGACGGTTGACACCCAGAAACGCCCACCTCATGTCAATCTTCCTGCGTTCGGCCGTGCGACTGAAAGCTTTGCTAGAACCCGTGCAAAACCACAATGCTCTTTGTACCCGTACGGTACGCGTGCGCATTGCGGTGCATACGCATGCGCAGATTAGCCGTTTTTTTAGCTGATCGCTGTGCTGCGAACAACGGCAGCTAGCGATCAACTCGGAATGACCCCCTAGGTCCCAAGTATCTTCCCTTTTTAACAATTCCATTGACCGACAGGTTTTCCCCTTCATCAGGCCAATTTTTACGGCATAATTATTGTGAAAGGAAAAACGATAAATATGGGATAAAATAGCTCTTGATGTGACACGTTACAGTTTTGATTAACAGTGGTGTGGATTTTGTATAAGATATGACAACATTATGTGGCCTAGAGATAAAGGTGCCTATTTCAGCCTCCAAAGCGTAATGACAATTCTCATGTAGTGACATGACTGCTCGTAGGCCATAACCTGGAAGAACACCAGAAATACATAGTGTTCATTCTAGCACCCTGCATCTGTCACATCACGTGTTCTTCCTGCCTGGGATGTCACTCTCTGCTCTGGTGCTTCTAGCGCACTCTGGTCTGTATCAGCACTGAATAAACACTAAATACACATAGTATCTTAAAAAGTAGACACCACAAGATATTAATCACAAAAAATATAGTGTAGTACAAAATAATATAGTATCAAGGCTATAAATTATAAATGAATATGCTTACATTGGTATCTGCAATCAACATCTTCAGATGAAAAAGATGACCACTAAGCAAATTTCTCTGACGTCCTAAGTGGATGCTGGGACTCCGTAAGGACCATGGGGATTAGCGGCTCCGCAGGAGACTGGGCACAACTAAAGAAAGCTTTAGGACTACCTGGTGTGCACTGGCTCCTCCCACCAAGACCCTCCTCCAGACCTCAGTTAGATTCTTGTGCCCGGCTGAGCTGGATGCACACTAGGGGCTCTCCTGAGCTCCTAGAAAGAAAGTATATTTAGGTTTTTTATTTTACAGTGAGATCTGCTGGCAACAGACTCACTGCAGCGAGGGACTAAGGGGAGAAGAAGCGAACCTACCTAACAGGTGGTAGTTTGGGCTTCTTAGGCTACTGGACACCATTAGCTCCAGAGGGATCGACCGCAGGACCCGACCTTGGTGTTCGTTCCCGGAGCCGCGCCGCCGTCCCCCTTACAGAGCCAGAAGCATGAAGAGTCCGGAAAATCGGTGGCAGAAGACTTCGGTCTTCACCAAGGTAGCGCACAGCACTGCAGCTGTGCGCCATTGCTCCTCATGTACACCTCACACTCCGGTCACTGATGGGTGCAGGGCGCTGGGGGGGGTGCCCTGAGGGCAATATATGACACCTTGGCTGGCAAATCTACATCATATATAGTCCTAGAGGCTATATAGATGTAAAATTACCCCTGCCAGTATTCCAGAAAAAGCGGGAGAAAGTCCGCCGAAAAAGGGGCGGGGCTTCTCCCTCAGCACACTGGCGCCATTTTCTCTTCACAGTGCAGCTGGAAGACAGCTCCCCAGGCTCTCCCCTGTAGTTTTCAGGCTCAAAGGGTTAAAAAGAGAGGGGGGGCACTAAATTTAGGCGCAATATATGTATACAAGCAGCTATTTGGGGAAAAATCACTCAGTTATAGTGTTAATCCCTGCATTATATAGCGCTCTGGTGTGTGCTGGCATACTCTCTCTCGGTCTCCGCAAAGGACTTTGTGGGGTCCTGTCCTCAGTCAGAGCATTCCCTGTGTGTGTGCGGTGTGTCGATACGGCTGTGTCGACATGTTGGATGAGGAAGGTACTTGGAGGCGGAGCAGAGGCCGATAAATGGGATGTCGCCCCCTGTGGGGCCGACACCAGAGTGGATGGATAGGTGGAAGATATTAACCGACAGTGTCAACTCCTTACATAAAAGGCTGGATGACGTAACAGCTGTGGGACAGCCGGCTTCTCAGCCCACGCCTGCCCAGGCATCTCAAAGGCCATCAGGGGCTCAAAAAACGCCCGTTACCTCAGATGGCAGACACAGATGTCGACACGGAGTCTGACTCCAGTGTCGACGAGGTTGAGACATATACACAATCCACTAGGAACATCCGTTACATGATCTCGGCAATGAAAAATGTGTTACGCATTTTCTGACATGAACCCAAGTACCACATAAAAGGGGTTTTATTTTTGGGGAGAAAAAGCAGCCAGTGTTTTGTTCCCCCATCAGATGAATGAATGAAAGAAGTGTGTAAAGAAGCGTGGTTTCCCCCGGTAAGAAACTCGTAATTTACTAAAAAGTTACTGATGGCGTACCCTTTCCCGCCAGAGGTTAGGTCACGTTGGGAGATATCCCTTAGGGTGGATAAGGCGCTCACACGTTTGTCAAAAGGTGGCACTGCCGTCTTAGGATACGGCCACCTTGAAGGAACCTGCTGATAAAAAGCAGGAGGCGATCCTGAAGTCTGTATTTACACACTCAGGTTATATACTGAAACCCGCAATTGCCTCAGCATAAATAGTGCTGCTGCAGCGTGGTCTGATACCCTGTCAGATAATATTAATACGCTAAGACAGGGATAATATTTTGCTAACATTGAGCATATTTAAGACGTTGTCTTATATATAAAGGATGCACAGAGGGATATTTGCCGGCTGGCATCCAGAATTAATGCAATGTCCATTCTGCCAGGAGGGTATTGGAAACCCGGCAGTGGACAGGTGATGCTGCCTGTAAACGGCACATGGAGTTTCTGCCTTATAAGGGTGAGGAATTGTTTGGGGATGGTCTCTGGCACCTCGTATCCACAGCAACAGCTGGGAATAAAAAATTTTTACCTCAGGTTTCCTCACAGCCTAAGAAAGCATCGTATTTTCAGGTACAGTCCTTTCGGCTTCAGAAAAGCAAGCGGGTCAAGGGCGCTTCCTTTCTGCACAGAGACAAGGGAAGAAGGAAAAAGCTGCACCAGCAGCCAGTTCCCAGGATCAAAAATCTTCCCCCGCTTCCTCTGAGTCCACCGCATGACGCTGGGGCTCCACAGGTGGAGACAGGTGCGGTAGGGGCGCGTCTCGGGAACTTCAGGGACCAGTGGGCTTGCCCACAGGTGGATCTCTAGGTTCTGCAAATAGTATCACAGGGATACAGGCTGGAGTTCGAGGCGACTCCCCCTCGCCGTTACCTCACATCAGCCTTGCCTGCTGCCCTCGGAGAAAGGTAGTACTGGCGGCAATTCACAAGCTGTACTTCCAGCAGGTGAAATCAAGGTACCCCTCCTTCAACAAGGCCGGGGTTACTATTCCAAAATGTTGTGGTACCGAAACCAGACGGTTCGGTGAGACCCATTCTAAAATGGAAAGCCTTGAACACTTATATACGAAGGTTCAATTTCAAAATGGAATCGCTCAGGGCGATTATTGCAAGCCTGGAGAATTTCATGGTATCACTGGACATCAAGGATGATTACCTGCATGTCCCTATTTACCCTCTTCACCAGGAGTACCTCAATATTGTGGTACAGGATTGTCATTACCAATTCCAGACGTTGCCGTCGGTCTGTCCCCGGCACCGAGGTATTTACCAAGGTAATGGCCAAAATAATTATCCCGTACTTGGACGATCTCCTTATAAAGGCGAGGTCCAGGGAGCAGTTGTTCGTCGGAGTAGCACTATCTCGGGAAGTGCTACAACAGCACGGCTGGTTTCTGAATATTCCAAAGTCGCAGCTGGTTCCTACGACGCGTCTACTGTTCCTGGGTATGGTTCTGGACACAGAACAGGATAAAAAGGTTTTCTCCCGGAGGAGAAGTCCAAGGAGTAGTTGTCTCTAGACAGAGACCTCCTAATACGTATACAGGTGTCGGTGCATCAATGCACGCGAGCCCTGGGAAAGATGGTAGCTTGTTACGAAGAAATTCCATTCGCCAAGTCCCATGCAAGTATTTTCCAGTGGGATCTGTTGGACAAGTGGTCCGGGTCGCATCTTCAGATGCATCGGCGGATAACCCTGTCTCCAAGGGTCAGGGTGTCGCTGTTGTGGTGGCTGCAGAGTGCTCATCTTCTAGGGGGCCGCAGATTCGGCATACAGGACTGGGTCCTGGTGACCACGGATGCCAGCCTTCGAGGCTGGGGGGCAGTCACACAGGGAAGGAACTTCCAAGGCTATGGAAAAGTCAGGAGACTTCCCTACACATAAATATTCTGGAACTGAGGGCCATTTACAATGCCCTAAGTCAGGCTAGACCCCTGCTTCAACACCGGCCGGTGCTGATCCAGTCAGACAACATCACGACGGTCGCTCATGTAAACCGACAGGGCGGCACAGGAAGCAGGATGGCGATGGCAGAAGCCACGAGGATTCTCCGATGGGCGGAAAATCATGTGTTAGCACTGTCAGCAGTGTTCATTCCCGGAGTGGACAACTGAGAAGCAGACTTTCTCAGAAGACACGACCTCCACCCGGGAGAGTGGGGACTTCATCCAGAAGTCTTCCAAATGATTGTACACCGTTGGGAAAGGCCACAGGTGGACATGATGGCGTCCCGCCTCAACTAAAAGTTACAAAGATATTGCGCCAGGTCAAGGACCCTCAGGCGATAGCTGTTGATGCTCTGGTAACACCGTGGGTGTACCAGTCGGTGTATGTGTTCCCTTCTCTGCCTCTCTTACCCAGGGTAATGAGAATAATAAGAAGGAGAGGAGTAAGAACTATACTCATTGTTCCGGGTTGGCCAAGAAGAGCTTGGTAACCAGAACTCCAAGAAATGATCTCAGAGGACCTATGGCCTCTGCCGCTCAGACAGGACCTGCTGCAGCAGGGGGCCTGTCTGTTTCAAGACGTACCGCGGCTGCGTTTACGGCATGGCGGTTGAACGCCGGATCCTGAAGGAAAAGGGAATTCCGGAGGAAGTTATCCCTACGCTATTTAAAGCTAGGAAAGAAGTGAACGCAAACCATTATCACCGCATATGGCGAAAATATGTTGCGTACTGTGAGGCCAGGAAGGCCCCAAAGGAGAAATTTCAGCTAGGTCGATTTCTGCACTTTCTACAGTCAGAGGTGACTATGGGCCTAAAATTGGGTTCCATTAAGGTCCAGATTTCGGCTCTATCGATTTTCTTCCAAAATTGAACTGGCTTCACTGCCTGAAGTTCAGACTTTTGTTAAGGGAGTGCTGCATAGTCAGCCCCCGTTTGTGCCTCCAGTGGCACCATGGGATCTCAACGTGGTGTTGGATTTCCTGAAGTCGCATTGGGTTGAGCCACTTAAATCCGTGGAGCTATAATACCTCACGTGGAAAGTGGTCATTCTGTGGGCCTTGGCGTCGGCCAGGCGTGTATCAGAATTGGCGGCTTTGTCATACAAAAGCCTTTATCTGTTTTTTATATGGATAAGGCGGAATTGAGGACTCGTTCCCAATTCCTTCCTAAGGTGGTATCAGTTTTTCATGTGAACCAACCTATTGTGGTGCCTGCGGCTACTTGGGACTTGGAGGATTCCAAGTTACTGTATGTAGTCAGGGCCTCTGAAAAGTATATGTTTCCAGGACAGCTGGAGTCAGGAAAACTGACTCGCTATTTCTCCTGTATGCACCCAACAAGCTGGGTGCTCCTGCTTCTAAGCAGACGGTTGCTCGCTGGATCTGTAGCACGATTCAACTTGCACATTCTGCGGCTGGACTGCCGCACCCTAAATCTGTAAAAGCCCATTCCACGAGTAAAAGGGGCTCTTCTTGGGCGGCTGCCCGAGGGGTCTCGGCTTTACAATTTTGCCGAGCTGTTACTTGGTCGGGTTCAAACACTTTTGCAAGAGTCTACAAGTTTGATACCCTGGCTGAGGAGGACCTAGAGTTTGCTCATTCGGTGCTGCAGAGTCATCCGCACTCTCCCGCCGTTTGGGAGCTTTGGTATAATCCCCATGGTCCTTACGGAGTCCCAGCATCCACTTAGGACGTCAGAGAAAATAAGATTTTACTCACCGGTAAATCTATTTCTCGTAGTCCGTAGTGGATGCTGGGCGCCCATCCCAAGTGCGGATTGTCTGCAATACTTGTATATAGTTATTGCCTAACTAAAGGGTTATTGTTGAGCCATCTGTTGAGAGGCTCAGTTATATTTCATACTGTTAACTGGGTATAGTATCACGAGTTATACGGTGTGATTGGTGTGGCTGGTATGAGTCTTTGCGGGATTCAAAATCCTTCCTTATTGTGTCAGCTCTTCCGGGCACAGTATCCTAACTGAGGTCTGGAGGAGGGTCTTGGTGGGAGGAGCCAGTGCACACCAGGTAGTCCTAAAGCTTTCTTTAGTTGTGCCCAGTCTCCTGCGGAGCCGCTAATCCCCATGGTCCTTACGGAGTCCCAGCATCCACTACGGACTACGAGAAATAGATTTACCGGTGAGTAAAATCTTATTATAAATCAGTACCAAATAGGGGGCAATTAAATTTAATCCCAATGATAACACTCTGCAACCTCCAAAGACAATTTGTCAGAAGAAATTGTTTTTGAGACTAAGAAATGTGCCAGATGATGACACTTCATAATTTATGACAGCTCTGTATACCGGAGGCCACTAAGAATCATCAGATTACGGACTTTGGGCCTTATTCAGCAAGCAACTAGGCAAAACCATGCTGCACTGCAGGTGGGGCAGATGTAACGTGAAGGGAGATTTAGATTACAGATGTAGTTGTGTTTGGGCGCCCATGCATATTGCGCATGTCACGCCCAAACATCTGAAGTCTTTCTTTGGGCATCCAAATTCCCGTTTGGATGCCGAAAGTGCCGATTTAGCGCACTCAAGAAGAAAATGTTGCCTTCATCCCCCCCCCCAGCTGATGGGTGTCTAAACTGAGCAATAATTGAATTGCTCTGTTTTATGCCCCCTAGTGGCTGCCGCAGAGGAAAACAATTGAATCACCCACTCTGTGCGGTATCATGCACTGTGCACATAAACAGCTGTAGAGTAAACAAGCAGCGCTGCCTCACCAATATAAAATTAGGAAATGTGCTTATACTAAATCAATCTGTGGATAGGTACAGAAAATATATATAGGATAACACTATAAACCAGAAAATTGTAATAATTTGATATATTGCACTCACCCTAATGAGGGTGAAACAGGACTCAAGTGTCTATCTTTGTTTTCCTCTGGATGTCACGTCTGTATTATCTTCGGTTTCCAGATTCATGAACCAGCGGATACATCGAGTATGGAATGAACACATTTTATTTATTTTTTATAATAAAATTCCACATTGAAGGGGAAAAACATCTCAGCCGGATATCTGTGCTTGGAGGCAGTCCATGGGGTTCCGGAATATCCCAATGTGTGGTGCCAATAGTCTGGTTAAGTCTTAGATAGCACAAAGTTAAATGAAGCACAAAGTCCTATGTCTTCACTACACGCGTTTCGACGTTCAAGTCTTTTTCAAGGAGTGTCAGTTACTACACCAATGGTGAAACGTGGATTTCCTTTATAGACTACCTGTCATTGGAAATTATGGACCTGCTGCATAGAAAGATGGAGACCAGGCACATGTGCACCCACATTGTATGCATGGATAAATATGTATATAATCTCCCAAATGCAGCATTATAGGCATCCCGCCACTACTCGCCACACTTGGAGCAAGAGAAACAGACATATGTATACTCACCTCCAACTCTGTATTGTGTGTAGTTCTACCGAAATGCCCTCACCAAGCTTTGCCCGTGTGAGAACACCCCGTTACTGCTGTACTGACCACTGTTCTTCCATCCACAGCCGCCACTGTCTGCATTAGTATTGACCTGCTGCATGCTAGAAACAAGAGATCCAGCACAAACATGCTTCCCTTCCCCGTATGTACAACTGCGAATATCGCAGAACTTCAGCTACACGCCCACCACATTCCGACACCACTCCCATTGCTGCTCAGTCCCTCGCCCTGAAACCCCCATTTCACAGAGAATGGAAAGAATTAGATACCTAAATCATATTTTGATAAACCAATAGATAGATAGACTATAGATAACCAATAGATAGATAGACTATAGATAGGGGGACATTTACTAAGCAGTGATAAGAGCGGAGAAGTGAGCCAGTGGAGAAGTTGCCCATGACAACCAAACAGCACTGAAGTAACATCTATAATTTGCATACTATAAAATGATACAGAGCTGCTGATTGGTTGATGGGGCAACTTCTCCACTGGCTCACTTCTCCACTCTTATCACTGCTTAGTAAATGTCTCCCATAGTCTCCTATCATGGATATATACCTGGGAGCAAAGGGATGACCTTTGGGGAACTGTTACAGGTATAATAACTGTGACTAATCATATTGTCTCATCTGGTAACACTCGCTCCAGGCTTCTAGCTCATAAAGCCGTACATTACTTTCTTCCCGTATCCCACCCCAGTGGGGTGCAGGCTGCACCGGGTGACATCATTCCGTTGTCGAATAGCTAACGACCAGAAACGTTCAATTGCGCGGAAAGTGTGGTCCGTCAGTGGACAATCCAACACGTACGCACTAGCCATCTCCGTTCATGTGTCTCATTTGGCGCATGTACAGTTGCTGATTTCTTACTATGGCGCACACGGAGTATACGTAAGTTCCGCATTCCTGCTTGCGGCTTCTGACTCAGAATCAGGACCATCATGTGCAAAACCCATCTGTCCTTAGTAGAAAAGCTGAAGAATGTGCACCTTATACCCCTAAAAGCAAACATTTCCACTTTGGTCATGTATGAGATTTAGGAGTCCATTTCATTAAAGACCTTCAATTCTGCAAATAAGTGATCATTAAGGTTAAGTAAGAGGACTATCTAATAATACTGTCATACTGACATCGCCCGCATTCTGCACTAAAACAAATGCAAAAGCCATCCACAAAATGGGTCTATTCATTAAGCTCGGATATAGCATATAATCAGGGCTGGATTAACAATGAAGCTGGAGGAACTGCAGCTCCAGGCCCCCTATAAAAATAGGCCCACACCACAAGGGTCTGCTGAACGCAGTGCTAAAACAAAAAAAATCTTGTCGCCCCCAGCAGCCATGCGAGGCTCTGCCCATTCCTATGTGTCCTGTTTATTACAGTGAGATACGCCTTACTTCCTGCGAAAACAGGTTTCCCCTGGTGTTAGCACAGTAAATAGGCCTGAAGCGTTCCCTGGGGAAACCAAGTCAAAGGTTTCTCCAGCGAGGGTTACACCATTCTACTATGGACAGTAGCAGTATGTATTTCCTTTTTAACATGGGGAAGTTTTATTGCAACTTTGCCAACCTCAAAGCAATCCCAGATCTATCCTAGCATGCGTCCGATCCAGTGGTACTAAACTCCAATTATTCTGGGTGATCCTCCCTTTACGTTGCCCGAGGGGTGAGTGTCAGACACCCTTTTCTTTTACCTTTGTTTTAACGGGTGTGATATGAAATCCTGGCTTTCGGAAAACCGATAGTCACATGACCGCAGACAGAGGATGGGGTAATTCATTTACCCTTCCTCTAACCCTAACCCACCTGGGGTGGCGGCTAGGGCTAAGATAATGGGGGGTGGCGGCTACGGCTAATCACAGGGTGTGGCAGCTAGGGCTAAGACACAGAGGGTTGCGGCTAAGGCTAACCCCCCTGTAGTGCCTAACCCTAGGCAAGTACAGCCTAACTCCCAAGGTTCTTACCTCAACCATTGTCAGCGCGACACAAGCCGCCCTCCAGATGGTTCTAATGCACAACATACAACTCGCCAGTGTCATATTGTGTGACCTGTAAAATAGCTGTAGTTGCACCAGATGAGCACGCTGAATAATAGACGACCCTGAGGAAAGCGTGCTAACTGTATTAGGGATGAATAAGGATGAGCTGATTGGTTAGAGTGTGGGAACTGCCAAGAGCTGACCAATCAGGGTGTCCCCATTTATTGCTGTGGAGAGTGTCGCCGAGTGAGGGCGCATTTGAGGAGCACTCACAGCGTTTTTCGGTATTGCCAATATTCAGGATGCTACAGGTGCCGAAATTTGTGAAAACAGAGGAGTGTTACCGTCGTTTAGTGGGTGGGAAGAAGTTAGGGATCTCCATCCCAGGATGGAGATTTCTTGGCCCCTACGACGGTGGCTTGCGTAGGTGCCGTAAACCACCCGATGGTGAGGGAGAGATCTATTGCATCAATTCACTATTGCAGCAAGGGGCGTCTGCTTGTAATAGACGCCACCTGCTGCATTGCCATACAGCGCTATGACTGCGGCTTCCGAAGGAAGCGACAGCGACTCCCAACCACTTCTGATTAGGTCGTGAGACAGCTTGCTTAGGTAATGGTTGTGTTTTGTTGGGGTTTTTTTTTGCATTAAATTGATTTAGTTTATTACAAGGTGCCCACAAAACTTTGGGACAAATGATCACATACTGAGTCCCATGTAATGTGATACAGTACAAAGAGGCATCATGTGAAATTATACAGTAGAACATATTTGTGAGTGCTCCAGTGCCTAGGCTACAATGGAAATGAGACCCTCTGGCCTAGCGACACATTCTCTCCCAGCATGACTGGGGTCACATTAGTGGGAAGATGCAGGTCATGTATCACGGTCATTCAGACATTCTTACCTCTCAAGTGCCTGTCTAAGCTGTCACTGCGCGCCAGGTCTGGACGCTCTCAGCGCTGTCTGCGTCCACTGCACAGTATGGCAGACCTGCATCCGTTCCTGAGGTCAATCGGTGCCGCTGTCCCCGCTGCTATACAGCATCATCAGCCCATCATGTCTGACTCCCAGTCTCAGCTATCAGCGGCTTCCATGCCAACGCCATTGCTGCTAGGCCGCAGTCACATGTGATACAAACATTGTTTCCCTCCTAAACCAAACATGGGTGGAGCCATGTTTGGCCCGGTCACCTGATTCCAGTGAGCCTATCCTGAGCATCCTGCTGTCCAGCTGATTGTCCCAGCCAATCCCTGCACACTGGCTGCTATAAGAATGCTGGGTAAGGCCTGCCTAATTGCCAGTGCTATGATTGTCATACAGTGTATGGATGTTTGCGCTCAGCTGCTTCTAGGTTACCTTGCTCCAGGAGATTCCATTCTGCCCTGAGACCTGAGTTTCATTCTGCTTGCAGCTTTGCTTGGCTCCATCGGTGTTCCGCCATCGATACTCAGCTCCATTGGTGTTCCGCCGTCTATATCTAGCTCCATTGGTGTTCCGCCATTGATCTCTAGCTCCATTGGTGTTCCGCAATCAATCTCTGGCTCCATCTGTGTTCCGCCATCAATCTCTGGCTCCATCGGTGTTCCGCCATCAATCTCTGGCTCCATCGGTGTTCCGCCATCACTCTCTGGCTCCATCTGTGTTTTGCCATCAATCTCTAGCTCCATCGGTGTTCCGCCATCAATCTCTAACTCCATCAGTGTTCTGACATCGATCTCTAGCTCCATCTATGTTCCGCCATCGATCTCCAGCTACAGTGGTGCTCTGCACCAATATCCAGTGTCATCGGTATCCTTTCTACCTTCAGTGGTCAGTAACCTTGTGCTCATTTACATTAGGACTTCTTCAGTGGTTTTACACTGCAACTGAGTGCTGCTGTGTGCTCATTTATACTGGGACTTCATCAGTGGTTCTCACTGCTCCTCATCATACATCTTGCCATCGATGTTACATCTGTTACAGCATTGCCTCTAGCCCTAAGCCTGTGTTACTGCCTTACCAGTGATACCGATTATTAAGTCTATTACCATCTGCCGCTATCTGTACCATCTTGCGTGCTGAATAAAAAGAATTATTTTATTTTACATTTCCCTCTGTTCTGGTCATGCCATCGGGCCATCGCTCAAGTACACCACATCCTGGTTAATGCGTAAGAACTTAATTAAAGCTCCCAGGTTCACATTCCAGTCAGCCCCTATGCCTGAGATCTCCACTGGTCAGAGTCAGACCTCAGGCGTGACACCATGCAGGCTATTAGCAGTAATCTGTAGTCATCCTAACACCATATTTATTATCAAATATGATATGATAGATATTATAGGGCATTGTTGTGACTCAGGCTGATACTGATGTGTGTCACACATCATCTGATCCCCTGTTACTGGGTTCGACTGTGTCGTCTTACGCCAATCAGTCTCCCACCTGATCGCGGCTTGCATTCCTGAGGGCTGACTCTGCCCATTTACAGTACGTGGGCCTGGCAGTCTTTCCTGGAAGTTTCTGCAGATGAAGAGCATGGGCACCACCATCTTGGATGCGCCCTTATAACCACATTCAGAGTTGGACTGTCCCGCTGGGAAACCACCGGTAGGCCCCACTACCTGTGGGCCCTCCTCCTCCTCTAGGGATCAGGTTCCAGTCTCTATCGTAGTGCACATTAATTATGCATTATGCATATGTTGCATTATACTTCATAAGAACATGGTTTATTATATATTTACCAAGGGTCACAGAACATGTACTCTGTAATGGTTAGCCGAACCTCTATGGTGGTTGGCCACACCCTTAAGCATGGGCCCCTACAAAAGCATTCCCCTGGTGGGCCCTTCATTCCCCAGGTCGACACTGACCACATTAGCCAAATGGATTCCTGCTGTGCCGCTCACTCACATGACATGCCCAGCCATTCAGTAAAAGGCGCACCATGTTTAAACCCTGACCAGCGCTGTGCTCATTGCCAGAACAACACTTCTTTCCTTGAGACCAGTATCCTGGCTCAAGTTGATCACTGCTCCTGTTACAGCCTACAGCAGGCTTGTCCAACCCGCGGCCCGCGGGCCGCATGCAGCCCAGGTCGGCTAGTAATGCGGCCCAGTGCAATTTTTTATTTTTTAAAGTTAAGTTTCAAGTTACACTGCCGGCGCTTGCGGCCGGGGCACGTCACAACGGTGACGCCAGCGCGCTTTACCCGCCCCATCCATTTTTTTTTTTTTTTTTGCAGAGTACGGACACCACATGTGAAGCTGAGCCGGCCCCAGCAGGCTGTCAGCACATCCTGATTGGATTGCTGCCGCTGGGACCAGCACCAGCTCACGCCCTCTCCGCTGTCAGTCACAGTGTAGCCCTCCTCCGCTGCATAGCGGCACACGTGACTGAGCAGCACGAGAGTAGAGGAGCCCAGCGGAGAAATTGGTTCTACAAGAACTCGTAAGTGAGCCGGGGGGGGGGGTCTGAAGTCCGTGGCCGCGCCGCTGTACAGTGTCCGGGGGGGGGGGGGGGATCGGGATCTGAAGTCCGTGGCCGCGGGCCGCGCCGCTGTACAGTGTCCCGGGGGGGAGGGGAGAGAGGAGGTCTGAACCGCTGTACAGTGTCGGGGGAAGGGAGGGTTCTGGTCTGAAGTCCAGCGCCACGCCGCAATACAGTGTCCGGAGGGTTTCTTGGGAGCTGGGATGGACTTGATGTACAGCGCTGGAGCAGTAAAATGAGGCCGGCGGTGTCTAAACTCCACAGTACAGATTGGTTCGGGGGTAACGAGGATGAAGTCAGGTGCCACTGCAGTACAATGTGTCCGGGAGGGGGGGGGGGGGGGGTTTGGGGTCCGCTGTCAGTCACAGTGTAGCCCTCCTCTACTGCATAGTAGCACACGTGACAGCAGCACGGAGCTCAGCCCAGCGGGAGACATTTGTGGGCCCTTGAAGAAGCACAGTGTGGAGGGGGGTGGGGGGGGGGAGGAGGAGGAGAAGAAGAGGACTACAGTGTGCGTGTGTGTGGGGGGGGAGGAGGAGGAGTACAGTGTGGAGGGAGGGGGGGGGGGGAGGAGAAGAAGAGGACTACAGTGTGCGTGTGTGTGGGGGGGGAGGAGGAGGAGAAGAAGAGGACTACAGTGTGCGTGTGTGGGGGGGGGGAGGAGGAGGAGTACAGTGTGGAGGGGGGGGGAGGAGGAGGAGAAGAAGAGGACTACAGTGTGCGTGTGTGTGGGGGGGGAGGAGGAGGAGTACAGTGTGGAGGGAGGGGGGGGGGGGAGGAGAAGAAGAGGACTACAGTGTGCGTGTGTGGGGGGGGGGAGGAGGAGGAGTACAGTGTGGAGGGGGGTGGGGGGGGGAGGAGGAGAAGAAGAGGACTACAGTGTGCGTGTGTGGGGGGGGGGAGGAGGAGGAGTACAGTGTGGAGGGGGGTGGGGGGGGGAGGAGGAGAAGAAGAGGACTACAGTGTGCGTGTGTGGGGGGGGGGAGGAGGAGGAGTACAGTGTGGAGGGGGGTGGGGGGGGGAGGAGAAGAAGAGGACTACAGTGTGCGTGTGTGGGGGGGGGAGGAGGAGGAGTACAGTGTGGAGGGGGGTGGGGGGGGAGGAGAAGAAGAGGACTACAGTGTGCGTGTGTGGGGGGGGGGAGGAGGAGGAGTACAGTGTGGAGGGAGGGGGGTGGGGGGAGGAGGAGAAGAAGAGGACTACAGTGTGCGTGTGTGTGGGGGGGGAGGAGGAGGAGTACAGTGTGGAGGGAGGGGGGGGGGGAGGAGGAGAAGAAGAGGACTACAGTGTGCGTGTGTGTGGGGGGGGGAGGAGGAGGAGTACAGTGTGGAGGGGGGTGGGGGGGGGAGGAGGAGAAGAAGAGGACTACAGTGTGCGTGTGTGTGGGGGGGGAGGAGGAGGAGTACAGTGTGGAGGGGGGGGGGGGGAGGAGGAGGAGAGGAAGAGGACTACAGTGTGCGTGTGTGGGGGGGGGGAGGAGGAGGAGTACAGTGTGGAGGGGGGTGGGGGGGGGAGGAGAAGAAGAGGACTACAGTGTGCGTGTGTGTGGGGGGGGAGGAGGAGGAGTGCAGTGTGGAGGGGGGTGGGGGGGGGAGGAGAAGAAGAAGACTACAGTGTGCGTGTGTGGGGGGGGGAGGAGGAGGAGTACAGTGTGGAGGGGGGTGGGGGGGGGAGGAGAAGAAGAGGACTACAGTGTGCGTGTGTGGGGGGGGGAGGAGGAGGAGTACAGTGTGGAGGGGGGTGGGGGGGGGAGGAGAAGAAGAGGACTACAGTGTGCGTGTGTGTGGGGGGGGAGGAGGAGGAGTACAGTGTGGAGGGGGGTGGGGGGGGGGGGAGAAGAAGAGGACTACAGTGTGCGTGTGTGTGGGGGGGGAGGAGGAGGAGTACAGTGTGGAGGGGGGTGGGGGGGGGAGGAGGAGAAGAGGACTACAGTGTGCGTGTGTGGGGGGGGGGAGGAGGAGGAGTACAGTGTGGAGGGGGGTGGGGGGGGGAGGAGAAGAAGAGGACTACAGTGTGCGTGTGTGTGGGGGGGGAGGAGGAGGAGTACAGTGTGGAGGGGGGTGGGGGGGGGAGGAGAAGAAGAGGACTACAGTGTGCGTGTGTGTGGGGGGGGAGGAGGAGGAGTACAGTGTGGAGGGGGGTGGGGGGGGGAGGAGAAGAAGAGGACTACAGTGTGCGTGTGTGTGGGGGGGGAGGAGGAGGAGTACAGTGTGGAGGGGGGTGGGGGGGGGAGGAGGAGAAGAAGAGGACTACAGTGTGCGTGTGTGGGGGGGGGGAGGAGGAGGAGTACAGTGTGGAGGGGGGTGGGGGGGGGAGGAGGAGAAGAAGAGGACTACAGTGTGCGTGTGTGGGGGGGGGGAGGAGGAGGAGTACAGTGTGGAGGGGGGTGGGGGGGGAGGAGGAGAAGAAGAGGACTACAGTGTGCGTGTGTGGGGGGGGGGATGCATTGGTGGCTGAGAAACAATGTCAAACATCTCACTAACTTCATTTCCAAGTAAGTTTAATATGTTAACTATGTTTTCTATGTTTTTTTTGGATGATCAGGTATCGTTACTGTTATTTTATGTGCGGCCCAAACCAAATTTTCATCTTCTAATGTGGCCCAGGGAAGGTGAAAGGTTGGACACCCCTGGCCTACAGCATTGAGGTTGCTAAGTGCATCCTGTATCTGACTCAGGGGCCGATTCAGGGGTGTGGTTCATCAAATCGACAGTGTCTAGGTCGACAATGTTTAGGTCGACATGGATGGAAGGTCGACAGGGTTTCTAGGTCGACATGTGCTAGGTCGACAGGTCTAAAGGTCGACATGAGGATTTTATTTTTTTTTTGGTGTCGTATTCTTCGTAGAGTGACCAGGATCCCAAATTAGTGCACCGCGTCCCCTCGCATGGCTCGCTTCGCTCGCCATGCTTCGGGCATGGTGCCTTCGCTCCGCTACCGCTTCGCTCGGCACACTTTACCGATCCAATCGTAGTCCACGTGGATCGTTAAGTATGAAAAAATTAAAAAAAGGAAAAAAATGTGAAAAACTCATGTCGACCTTTAGACCTGTCGACCTAGCACATGTCGACCTAGAAACCCTGTCGACCTTCCATCCATGTCGACCTAGTGACTGTCGACCTATAGTGGTCGACCTAAACATTGTCGACCTAGACACTGTCGATCTTCAGACCGGATCCCCCGATTCAGACCTGATCGCTGCTGTGCGTTTTGGCACAGCAGGCATTCAGACACAAATTGCGCATGCATATGCGTTTCGTATGGCTACAAAGCAGATCGCCGCTCAGCGATGGGTTTGTGCGAAGGATTCATTCGCACAGGCGATCGCAAGGAGATTGACAGGAAAAGGGCGTTTGTGGGTGGCAACTGACCGTTTTCAGAGAGTGTTTGGAAAAATGCAGGCGTGTTCATGCGTTTGCAGGGAGGGAGTCTGACGTCAAATCCGGTCCTGAACAGGCTGATGTGATCGCAGCGGCTGAGTAAGTCCTGGGCTGCGCAGAGACTGCACAAAATCTGTTTTTGCAGCTCTGCTACACATGCGATCGCACACTTGCACAGCTAAAATACACTCAGGTGGCGACTATCCGTTCGCAAGGCTGCAAAAATCGCTGCCCTGCCATCAGATCTGAATTACCCCCTCAGTCTCTATTCATCTGTATTGCCAAGTGCATTCTGCATGTGACTCACCAGAAGTACATTCTGCATTTCACACAGTCTGTTCTGCTCATACTTACCTACTCTCCCGGAAGCTGCGGGAGGCTCCCGTTTTTTGGGGTAGCCCCCCGCACCCCCGGAAGAGTGGGCAGGTCTCCCGCATCCTGCTCGCACCCTAGTGATGCGATCAGGATGGAGCGATAACGCGGGTCCGTCGGGCGGAGAAGGGGTTAAAATGACGCAAATCGCGTCATTTTAGTCCCGCCCCCTTCCCGTGGACCCGCAAATCGCGGCATTTCCCGATGCGGGGGCGGGGCTTAGTGGTGTCACAGTCCGCGCCCCCCCCCCCCCCCGAAGACACTGCAGCGTCTCCTCTCCGGGAGAAGCCAAAGAAAATGTAGGTGAGTATGGTTCTGCTCTGCACACCTGTTCCAGTGGGTGTACTGCAGCACGCAGGCTCACCATTGTCTGTAGTCTGTGCATCACTCAGAATCTATGCCTCCTCCAGGCTGCCCCAAGTACTACAAGTACTCTGTTCCTAATCCACCCTCAGCTTGCTTCTGCTGTATTGCAGACTTAAAACCATCATCTCCTATAGACTTGTACTATCATGCTACTGACACATGGGTAATTCAGAGTTGATCGCAGCAGCAAATTTGTTAACAGTTGGGCAAAACCTTGGTGGTCATTCCGAGGTGTTCGCTCGGTAGCAGTTTGTAGCAGCTGTGCAAACGCTATGCCGCCTCCCACTGGGAGTGTATTTTAGCTTACCAGAAGTGCAAACGAAATGATCGCAGAGCGGCTACTAAAAAACGTTGTGCAGTTTCAGAGCAGCTCCAGACCTACTCAGCACTTGCAATCACTTCAGACTATTTAGTTCCTGTTTTGACGTCATGAACACGCTCTGCGTTCGCCCAGCCATGCCTGCGTTTTTCCTGGCACGCCTGCGTTTTTTCGAACACTCCCTGAAAACGGTCAGTTGACACCCAGCAGTGCGACTGAAAAGCTTCGCTAGACCTTGTGTAAAAAAACATCGGCTGTTGTGAAAGTACGTAGCGCATGCGCATTGCGCCGCATACGCATGCGCAGAAGTGACTTTTTTTTGCCTAATCGCTGCGCAGCGACCGAAAACAGCTAGCGAACAACTCAGAATGACCACCCATGTGCACTGCGGGTGTGGCAGATATAACATTTGCAGAGAGAGTTAGATTTGGGTGGGTTATATTGTTTCTGTGCAGGGTAAATACTGGCTGCTTTATTTTTACACTGCAATTTAGATTTCAGTTTGAACACTCCCCACCCAAATCTAATTCTCTCTTCACATGTTATATCTGCCCCCCCTGCAGTGCACATGGTTTTGTCCAACTGCTAACAAATTTGCTGCTGCGATCAACTCTGAATTACCCCCCCACTGTCTTCAGTATTTCTACAGACTATAGCAATGCTCAATCTATACTCGGGGTATTCACATAACTATAGGGGTCATTCCGACCCGATCGCACGCTGCAGTTTTTCGCAGTGGTGCGATCGGGCCTGAACTGCGCATGCGCCGCAACTACAATGCGCAGGAGCGTCGCTCCCTGGCGACAGCCATCTGCTAACATTTTCATGTCTGCATTTATCTAAGTTGGGAGGAATGTGGTGTATATAGTTCCCATTGATGTATATATGTGTTCTGGTGGAAGGTTACAACGGATCTTATTTTGTATTTGTATTAGTTGGTGTATGAATCTCTTTCTGTGTTCTTTGGTTTCCTGTACTTCTCCAGTAAAGAAGCATGCAACGCTCACTGTGTCCTGGTTACATAAAAAACTCTTATTGAAATATAAGTAACAGATTTAACAGTCGCCAGGGAGCGACAGAACTAACGAAGAAAGCGATCGCACCCACGACCGCAAGTAGATTGACGGGAAGAGGCCGGCCGGAGGCGTCAACTGACCATTTTCAGGGAGTGTCCGTCTGAACGCAGGCGTGCCCAGCCGTTTCGAGGGAGGGATCCTGACGTCAGCTCTGTCCTGGATGATCACAGCGGCTGAGTAAGTCCTGAGCTGTGCAGAGACTGCACAAACTTTTGTTTGTGCAGCTCTCTGGACAAGCGAGCGCAGCCTTGCACAGCGATTTCCCCCTGTAGGCGGCGACTACCTGATCGCAGCAGTGCTAAAAGTAGCCTGCTAGCGATCAGGTTGGAATGAGGGCCTATATCTGCTCATACTCAGTCATTGTAGTAACACAGGCCTCTATAAGAAGAAACATTATCATCATCTGCAAGTGCTCGACAGTGTTCCACCTTTTTGATTTGTGCTGATTTATTGTTATCTTCAGAGCTCTGCTTTTCATGTCTGGGTCTTTACTGTATCCCATTAACTGCCCACCTGCGGGGTCACTCTGCACAATACCTTCAACGTTCCTGTAACTGGTTTGTTGGACTTTGCTATGGTGACCAGGGGGGTAATTCTGAGTTGATCGCAGCAGCAAGTTTGTTAGGAATTGGGCAAAACCATGTGCACTGCAGGGGAGGCAGATATAACATGTGCAGAGAGAGTTAGATTTGGGTGGGTTATAGTGTTTCTGTGCAGGGTAAATACTGGCTGCTTTATTTTTACACTGCAATATAGATTGCAGATTGAACACACCACACCCAAATCTAACTCTCTCTGCACATGTTATATCTGCCCCTCCTGCAGTGCACATGGGGGTCATTCCGAGTTGTTCGCTCGCAAGCGGATTTTAGCAGATTTGCTCATGCTAAGCCGCCGCCTACAGGGAGTGAATCTTAGCATCTTAAAATTGCGAACGATGTATTCGCAATATTGCGATTACACACCTCGTAGCAGTTTCTGAGTAGCTACAGACTTACTCGGCATCTGCGATCATTTCAGTGCTTGTCGTTCCTGGTTTGACGTCACAAACACACCCAGCGTTCGCCCAGACACTCCCCCGTTTCTCCGGCCACTCCTGCGTTTTTTCCGGAAACGGTAGCGTTTTTCCCCACACGCCCATAAAACGGCCTGTTTCCGCCCAGTAACACCCATTTCCTGTCAATCACATTACGATCACCAGAACGATGAAAAAGCCGTGAGTAAAATTCCTAACTGCATAGCAAATTTACTTGGCGCAGTCGCAGTGCGGACATTGCGCATGCGCATTAAGCGAAAAATCGCTGCGATGCGAAGATTTATACCGAGCGAACAACTCGGAATGACCCCCATGGTTTTGCCCAACTGCTATCAAAATTCCTGCTGCGATCAACTTGGAATTACCTCCCATGGTTTTGCCCAACTGCTAACAAATTTGCTGCTGCGATCAACTCAGAATTAGGCCCCATATACGTCAATGTATCTTTACGCAGTGTATGTCCTGTTATATGTTATACAGTATACTTTTGTTATATTTATGACACGTGTTTGTTCTCCTAAACGGTGGAAATGTCTGTGTTACTATGTGCCATTCCTGTCAATAAACAGTTTTGGCGAAAAAAAAGAAAAAGAAACATTATCAAATTCTCAAGCTCCGTGTACTCTTCTGCCAATAAAGCTGGGTCAGTACGGATGGTGTAATTTATTATTTATTATTATCCTTTATTTATATGGCGCCACAAGGGTTCCGCAGCGCCTAATTACATAGTACATAAACAAATAATCAAAACAGGAAAACAGCAACTTACAGTTGATGACAATATAGGACAAGTACAGGGTAAATAAACATAGCTACATCAGCAGATGACATTGGAATAAGTATCAGGTGGCAGAAGACTGCTGGATGTGGTGCAGCTGAAGATTATTAAAGTAAGAAAAAGGATAAGCACATGAGGGACATGCGAACGGCAGCGTGAGGAGAGAGCTCCATGCTGCCCGCCAGCCTCCGCATCCTTAACTAGGCTATAAGCCTCCAGCAAGCACCGCAAAAGCCTCCCCACCAGTGCCGAGAGCCGGGACCGCTGTATGGAGCGGTATCTAACACCTAACATGCCCACCAGAAAGAAGGAGAAAGAAAAGGAGAAGCGCCGTGCAGATTCCAAAATGGCGCCGGACGCCGGAGCTCCGTTACACGCTCCCCCTTCTTCTACATCTACTCTGCACAGCCTGCCTGAGGTCCCATCTGCTTCACCCACCCAGGTCAGTGTCCCCACGACTATATTCCCGGGAGACCAAGTCCTATTTACTCCAGCAGCACCTGTCACATATAATGACATGGTGGGAGCTATTCGCATAGCCATGGGTCCCCTACTACAGGCTCAGACGGCAGATATAAGTAAACAGATAGCACAGCTCTCACATAGAGTTTTACAAACCGAACAACGTGCTGGGGAATTATTCCATGATGTATCTGTGCTCAAGCAGGACATGCAGCATGTCACCAAATCACATCACCAGATTTGGAATAAACTGGATGATCTTGAAAATCGATCTCGCAGATCGAATCTCCGTGTAATAGGTCTCCCCGAAACCCTCAAAGGCACCGAATTATGCACTTTTCTACGAGTCACCCTGCCAGAGTTACTCGGCATATCCGCTGCCTGCAATGATATGGTGATCGAGCGTGCACACAGAATAGGCGCTCAGAAAACACATGATGGGGCCAGACCACGAGTGGTGCTTTTCAAATGTCTAAATTTTTTACATAAAGAGGTGATTTGGAGGGCATCCCGTAAAACACGCAATATTACATGGAATACCCATAAGATTTTGTTATTCCAGGACTATTCAGCGGAACTTTCCAAAGCACGGAAAGCTTTCTCTCCCCTTTGTTCTCATCTCATACAGCATAACAGGAAGTTTTCCCTATTGTATCCCGCACGACTACGTATATACTCGGGCACGTCCTTTGCTGACTTTCTCTCCGTAGCGGACGCTGAAGCCTTCTTGAAAGAGGAGAAGGATTACGCTGACCCACCTGATGACAACGATGAGATTTGACACTATACCTGTTGTTATATTCGAACTATATTCAACCAGCCTAAACCTGGATATACGGGATATCATTCTCTGTGTCACATCTAATTATACCCCCCGGACACCTCACTACTTATGTGTGCCTGCACCTGCACACTCACGGGACTTCTGCACTGCGATATGATAAATAACCATATGCCTCCATGCATATTTTCTGCCTACACCCGGTTGGCATTACCACACTGCTGCGGGATGATTCCTTGACTACTTTCCCGATTTTTATTGCTGGCGGGATCGGCGAGGACACGCTCTGTCCTTGTTCTGATCTTTACTTATATGCTAATATACCACGGAAGTCATGAAGTCCTCATTTTCTTCTATTCATGTTTACGATTGTTGGCTATATGCCTTATAGGTACCCCATTGCTAGCCAGGGGGTTACTTTCCTCTTACTTACAAGGTTACATTTTTGATACAGATAATTATAACTGTACCATATTGTTCCTATTCTCACACCTTTCTTTCCTCTTCTTCTACCCTCCCTCCACTTCCCCAGTTACCCTCCCTCCACACAGAGCAATGCCATTGTATTACTGTACATTTAGAGCGTGCCTACTACTAACCACATATACTATGAATAATGTCTACCGTTAAATTAGGTTCCTGGAATATTGGCGGGATTAACTCGCCGCAGAAAAGGAAGAAAATACTATTGTACTTGAACAAACTGAAACTTGATATTGTATACTTGCAGGAAACACACTTAATGGCATCTGAAATATTAAAGCTTAATACTTTGAAATGGAAAGTACTAGCAGCTTCCCCATTTTCTTCTAAAGCCAGAGGAGTGGTGATTTTAGTCAAAAATACAATCCCTATTGAACTCACATCAGTGAAGGAAGACCCTGAAGGTAGATTTATTGTATGTAATGTGTTATTGGACCGTCGTCCGTATCTACTATGCAATGTATATGCCCCCAACACCAAAATACCTATCTTTTTACGTAAAATGCTGCATATTCTCACACCACTACATGACACACCGCTCATTTGGGGTGGTGATTTCAACATGATCACCTCTTTTCAACTAGACAAACAAGTAACAGACACTAGGGGCATCTCCTTACCCAAACAAGGTATATCTTGGTTTACACAATCCCTACACCTTTTAGACACTTGGAGGTCATTAAACCCCATAGAAAAAGACTATACATGTCTCTCTGCAGCACATGGAACACTATCCCGAATAGACTATGTTTTTATTTTTGACCAGCTACTGCCCCGCGTCCGTAGGGTCATGATAGAGCCTATTGCACTGTCTGACCACGCGGTAGTATGGATAGACCTACAATTGCATACTGAGAAAAGTTCCTTTCGATCTTGGAGATTCCCATCCTCACTATCTCACTCCCTTACCTTTAAGAATAAACTTGAATCGACCTGGGACTCATTTTGTGACACCAATGCCGAAACCCTCACAGACTCACCCCAGATGTTCTGGCAAGCTTCAAAAACAGTCCTTAGAGGCGAGATTATCTCATATACTTCCCAAACATACAAATCCCTAAACTCTGAATACTTACAGGCACAGTCTACTCTGACAGACTCGTTCCAGTCCTATAAATCTGATCCGACCCTTAATAATAGAACGCTATACCACTCAGCCAAACGAGATTTTGATAGCTTACTTCTTAAAATGGAATCTAGATACTCCTTTAAAAAAGATGCTAGATTTCACCGGTTTGGGAACAAATCCGGCAAATTACTCTCACATCTACTACAAGGCCAACGACCACCGAAATTGATACATCCCCTCAAGACTCCTGGGGGGTCACTCACATCCACCAATGCCCAAATTGCCCAGATCATGCAACAATATTACACCACCTTATACTCCAAACCATCCACCTCCCCTACCTCTTCCCAGACCCAAAACTTTTGGAATGGTTTACCCATCCCACAACTCGACTCCACCCTAGGTGCCACATTAACGGCGGCTGTAACTGAGACGGAGGTCTCCCAGACCATAGCTCACCTAAAAGCCGGAAAGGCCCCGGGCCCGGATGGCCTTTCCTCTGAATTCTACAAATTGTTAGCACCCAAATTGATACCTTTACTGACTAAGGTTTTTAATGATATTCTCACCACAGGACAACTACCCCTTTACTTTAACTCTGCCACAATTACCATCCTACCTAAGCCGGGCAGAGAGCTGTCTGACCCCGGCTCTTACCGTCCAATTTCCCTGCTTAACTTGGATTACAAGATGTTGACGAAAATACTTGCAGAGAGACTCAAATTGGTACTACCTTCTATCATTCATTGTGATCAAACTGGTTTTATCATGGGCCGCACCTCCATGGTGAACATTCGAAAGGTCTTATAAGCGATCATTACATCCCAGTGTGCCATGTCCACTGTTCCAGCAGCTATAATATATTTAGATGTGGAAAAAGTTTTTGATATGGTACACTGGGATTACTTATTTGACACAATGTCTAGATTTGGGCTCCCTCCCCGTTTTATTGACTACATAAGAATCTTATACAACAACCCTGACTCGAGAATCCTCTGCAATGGTTTTATGTCACAACCATTTCTTATCCAACGGGGCACCCGCCAGGGCTGTCCACTCTCTCCACTCCTATTTGCATTGGCATTGGAACCCTTGGCCATATCAATCAGACAATCTCCCCAATACCATGGTATTAAAGTGGGTGGTCTTGACCTCCGTCTCTCATTATTTGCCGACGATATGTTGTTACTAATGTCCCACCCAGATTTAACTCTGCCAGCAGTTTTTGACTTAATCAATGTTTTTGGTTTATTCTCTGGCTATTCCATAAATATACATAAATCCGAATTACTCCCACTGAACGGCCCACCCACTTATTTAGACACACAAGGCCCGTACCACACTATTAAAATAGCTACTAAAGCTATAAAATATCTAGGGGTGCAGATACCCATGCACCTCCGAGATTTATATAATCTGAATTTTACTCCGGTATCTCCAAGAAACTAGATAATTGGACATCTTTACCACTCTCAGTACTGGGTAGAAATGCCTTGATTAAGTCGGTACTCTTTCCCCAATTGTCATACCTGATACAAATGCTCCCCTTGTGCATGTCAAAATCAGATATACAATTGGTTGAATCCTTGTTCAGTAAATTTCTTTGGAAAGGAGGCAAACCAAGAATCTCATGTAAATCCTTGAAGCTACCACGGGAAGGAGGGGGTGTAGGTCTCCCGGACATATCACTTTTTTCCCAATCGGTTCATTTTAGATATGTACTAGACTGGTTCTATGAACGCAGCGTGTTCACCTGGTTTGAATTAGATTGTGCTCTGTTTGCCCCGTTCTCCCCTTGTGCTCTGCTACATACACCTAGCTCCATGATCCCATACAATATACGTTCTCATTTGCTGTTCAGAGATATTTATCTCTCTTGGGGGGCGATTAATAGGAAATTATCTAGAAATGGTGACCAGTGCCTGACCACCAGTATAGTAGTATATTCATTGTTGTATGTATTGTATACTATCTCTTTATCAACCAGTCTATATTAGCAGCAGACACAGTACAGTGCGGTAGTTCACGGCTGTGGCTACCTCTGTGTCGGCAGTCGGAACTCGGCAGGCAGTCCGTCCATCCATAATTGTATTACAATATATACCACCTAACCGTGGTATTTTTTTTTCTTTCTTTATACCGTCATAGTGTCATACTAGTTGTTACGAGTATACTACTATCTCTTTATCAACCAGTGTACAGTGCGGTAGTTCACGGCTGTGGCTACCTCTGTGTCGGCAGTCGGCAGGCAGTCCGTCCATCCATAATTGTATTATTATTATAATATATACCACCTAACCGTGGTTTTTTTTCCATTCTTTATACCGTCGTCATAGTGTCATACTAGTTGTTACGAGTATACTACTATCTCTTTATCAACCAGTGTACAGTGCGGTAGTTCACGGCTGTGGCTACCTCTGTGTCGGCAGTCGGCAGGCAGTCCGTCCATCCATAATTGTATTATTATTATAATATATACCACCTAACCGTGGTTTTTTTTCCATTCTTTATACCGTCGTCATAGTGTCATACTAGTTGTTACGAGTATACTACTATCTCTTTATCAACCAGTGTACAGTGCGGTAGTTCACGGCTGTGGCTACCTCTGTGTCGGCAGTCGGCAGGCAGTCCGTCCATCCATAATTGTATTATTATTATAATATATACCACCTAACCGTGGTTTTTTTTCCATTCTTTATACCGTCGTCATAGTGTCATACTAGTTGTTACGAGTATACTACTATCTCTTTATCAACCAGTGTACAGTGCGGTAGTTCACGGCTGTGGCTACCTCTGTGTCGGCAGTCGGCAGGCAGTCCGTCCATCCATAATTGTATTATTATTATAATATATACCACCTAACCGTGGTTTTTTTTCCATTCTTTATACCGTCGTCATAGTGTCATACTAGTTGTTACGAGTATACTACTATCTCTTTATCAACCAGTGTACAGTGCGGTAGTTCACGGCTGTGGCTACCTCTGTGTCGGCAGTCGGCAGGCAGTCCGTCCATCCATAATTGTATTATTATTATAATATATACCACCTAACCGTGGTTTTTTTTCCATTCTTTATACCGTCGTCATAGTGTCATACTAGTTGTTACGAGTATACTACTATCTCTTTATCAACCAGTGTACAGTGCGGTAGTTCACGGCTGTGGCTACCTCTGTGTCGGCAGTCGGCAGGCAGTCCGTCCATCCATAATTGTATTATTATTATAATATATACCACCTAACCGTGGTTTTTTTTCCATTCTTTATACCGTCGTCATAGTGTCATACTAGTTGTTACGAGTATACTACTATCTCTTTATCAACCAGTGTACAGTGCGGTAGTTCACGGCTGTGGCTACCTCTGTGTCGGCAGTCGGCAGGCAGTCCGTCCATCCATAATTGTATTATTATTATAATATATACCACCTAACCGTGGTTTTTTTATACCACCTAACCGTGGCAGTCCGTCCATAATTGTATACTAGTAAACTATCCAATCCATCCATCTCCATTGTTTACCTGAGGTGCCTTTTAGTTCTGCCTATAAAATATGGAGAACAAAAAAGTTGAGGTTCCAAAATTAGGGAAAGATCAAGATCCACTTCCACCTCGTGCTGAAGCTGCTGCCACTAGTCATGGCCGAGACGATGAAATGCCAGCAACGTCGTCTGCCAAGGCCGATGCCCAATGTCATAGTACAGAGCATGTCAAATCCAAAACACCAAATATCAGAAAAAAAAGGACTCCAAAACCTAAAATAAAATTGTCGGAGGAGAAGCGTAAACTTGCCAATATGCCATTTACCACACGGAGTGGCAAGGAACGGCTGAGGCCCTGGCCTATGTTCATGGCTAGTGGTTCAGCTTCACATGAGGATGGAAGCACTCAGCCTCTCGCTAGAAAACTGAAAAGACTCAAGCTGGCAAAAGCACCGCAAAGAACTGTGCGTTCTTTGAAATCCCAAATCCACAAGGAGAGTCCAATTGTGTCGTTTGCGATGCCTGACCTTCCCAACACTGGACGTGAAGAGCATGCGCCTTCCACTATTTGCATGCCCCCTGCAAGTGCTGGAAGGAGCACCCGCAGTCCAGTTCCTGATAGTCAGATTGAAGATGTCAGTGTTGAAGTACACCAGGATGAGGAGGATATGGGTGTTGCTGGCGCTGGGGAGGAAATTGACCAGGAGGATTCTGATGGTGAGGTGGTTTGTTTAAGTCAGGCACCCGGGGAGACACCTGTTGTCCGTGGGAGGAATATGGCCGTTGACATGCCAGGTGAAAATACCAAAAAAATCAGCTCTTCGGTGTGGAGGTATTTCACCAGAAATGCGGACAACAGGTGTCAAGCCGTGTGTTCCCTTTGTCAAGCTGTAATAAGTAGGGGTAAGGACGTTAACCACCTCGGAACATCCTCCCTTATACGTCACCTGCAGCGCATTCATAATAAGTCAGTGACAAGTTCAAAAACTTTGGGTGACAGCGGAAGCAGTCCACTGACCAGTAAATCCCTTCCTCTTGTAACCAAGCTCACGCAAACCACCCCACCAACTCCCTCAGTGTCAATTTCCTCCTTCCCCAGGAATGCCAATAGTCCTGCAGGCCATGTCACTGGCAAGTCTGACGAGTCCTTTCCTGCCTGGGATTCCTCCGATGCATCCTTGCGTGTAACGCCTACTGCTGCTGGCGCTGCTGTTGTTGCCGCTGGGAGTCGATGGTCATCCCAGAGGGGAAGTCGTAAGCCCACTTGTACTACTTCCAGTAAGCAATTGACTGTTCAACAGTCCTTTGCGAGGAAGATGAAATATCACAGCAGTCATCCTACTGCAAAGCGGATAACTGAGTCCTTGACAACTATGTTGGTGTTAGACGTGCGTCCGGTATCCGCCGTTAGTTCACAGGGAACTAGACAATTTATTGAGGCAGTGTGCCCCCGTTACCAAATACCATCTAGGTTCCACTTCTCTAGGCAGGCGATACCGAGAATGTACACGGACGTCAGAAAAAGACTCACCAGTGTCCTAAAAAATGCAGTTGTACCCAATGTCCACTTAACCACGGACATGTGGACAAGTGGAGCAGGGCAGGGTCAGGACTATATGACTGTGACAGCCCACTGGGTAGATGTATGGACTCCCGCCGCAAGAACAGCAGCGGCGGCACCAGTAGCAGCATCTCGCAAACGCCAACTCTTTCCTAGGCAGGCTACGCTTTGTATCACCGCTTTCCAGAATACGCACACAGCTGAAAACCTCTTACGGCAACTGAGGAAGATCATCGCGGAATGGCTTACCCCAATTGGACTCTCCTGTGGATTTGTGGCATCGGACAACGCCAGCAATATTGTGTGTGCATTAAATATGGGCAAATTCCAGCACGTCCCATGTTTTGCACATACCTTGAATTTGGTGGTGCAGAATTTTTTAAAAAACGACAGGGGCGTGCAAGAGATGCTGTCGGTGGCCAGAAAAATTGCGGGACACTTTCGGCGTACAGGCACCACGTACAGAAGACTGGAGCACCACCAAAAACTACTGAACCTGCCCTGCCATCATCTGAAGCAAGAAGTGGTAACGAGGTGGAATTCAACCCTCTATATGCTTCAGAGGTTGGAGGAGCAGCAAAAGGCCATTCAAGCCTATACAATTGAGCACGATATAGGAGATGGAATGCACCTGTCTCAAGTGCAGTGGAGAATGATTTCAACGTTGTGCAAGGTTCTGATGCCCTTTGAACTTGCCACACGTGAAGTCAGTTCAGACACTGCCAGCCTGAGTCAGGTCATTCCCCTCATCAGGCTTTTGCAGAAGAAGCTGGAGGCATTGAAGAAGGAGCTAACACGGAGCGATTCCGCTAGGCATGTGGGACTTGTGGATGCAGCCCTTAATTCGCTTAACAAGGATTCACGGGTGGTCAATCTGTTGAAATCAGAGCACTACATTTTGGCCACCGTGCTCGATCCTAGATTTAAAGCCTACCTTGGATCTCTCTTTCCGGCAGACACAGGTCTGCTGGGGTTGAAAGACCTGCTGGTGACAAAATTGTCAAGTCAAGCGGAACGCGACCTGTCAACATCTCCTCCTTCACATTCTCCCGCAACTGGGGGTGCGAGGAAAAGGCTCAGAATTCCGAGCCCACCCGCTGGCGGTGATGCAGGGCAGTCTGGAGCGACTGCTGATGCTGACATCTGGTCCGGACTGAAGGACCTGACAACGATTACGGACATGTCGTCTACTGTCACTGCATATGATTCTCTCAACATTGATAGAATGGTGGAGGATTATATGAGTGACCGCATCCAAGTAGGCACGTCACACAGTCCGTACTTATACTGGCAGGAAAAAGAGGCAATTTGGAGGCCCTTGCACAAACTGGCTTTATTCTACCTAAGTTGCCCTCCCACAAGTGTGTACTCCGAAAGAGTGTTTAGTGCCGCCGCTCACCTTGTCAGCAATCGGCGTACGAGGTTACATCCAGAAAATGTGGAGAAGATGATGTTCATTAAAATGAATTATAATCAATTCCTCCGCGGAGACATTGACCAGCAGCAATTGCCTCCACAAAGTACACAGGGAGCTGAGATGGTGGATTCCAGTGGGGACGAATTGATAATCTGTGAGGAGGGGGATGTACACGGTGATATATCGGAGGGTGAAGATGAGGTGGACATCTTGCCTCTGTAGAGCCAGTTTGTGCAAGGAGAGATTAATTGCTTCTTTTTTGGGGGGGGTCCAAACCAACCCGTCATATCAGTCACAGTCGTGTGGCAGACCCTGTCACTGAAATGATGGGTTGGTTAAAGTGTGCATGTCCTGTTTTGTTTATACAACATAAGGGTGGGTGGGAGGGCCCAAGGATAATTCCATCTTGCACCTCTTTTTTCTTTTCTTTTTCTTTGCATCATGTGCTGATTGGGGAGGGTTTTTTGGAAGGGACATCCTGCGTGACACTGCAGTGCCACTCCTAGATGGGCCCGGTGTTTGTGTCGGCCACTAGGGTCGCTAATCTTACTCACACAGCTACCTCATTGCGCCTCTTTTTTTCTTTGCGTCATGTGCTGTTTGGGGAGGGTTTTTTGGAAGGGACATCCTGCGTGACACTGCAGTGCCACTCCTAGATGTGCCCGGTGTTTGTGTCGGCCACTAGGGTCGCTAATCTTACTCACACAGTCAGCTACCTCATTGCGCCTCTTTTTTTCTTTGCGTCATGTGCTGTTTGGGGAGGGTTTTTTGGAAGGGCCATCCTGCGTGACACTGCAGTGCCACTCCTAGATGGGCCCGGTGTTTGTGTCGGCCACTAGGGTCGCTAATCTTACTCACACAGCTACCTCATTGCGCCTCTTTTTTTCTTTGCGTCATGTGCTGTTTGGGGAGGGTTTTTTGGAAGGGCCATCCTGCGTGACACTGCAGTGCCACTCCTAGATGGGCCCGGTGTTTGTGTCGGCCACTAGGGTCGCTAATCTTACTCACACAGCTACCTCATTGCGCCTCTTTTTTTCTTTGCGTCATGTGCTGTTTGGGGAGGGTTTTTTGGAAGGGACATCCTGCGTGACACTGCAGTGCCACTCCTAGATGGGCCCGGTGTTTGTGTCGGCCACTAGGGTCGCTTATCTTACTCACACAGCGACCTCGGTGCAAATTTTAGGACTAAAAATAATATTGTGAGGTGTGATGTGTTCAGAATAGGCTGAAAATGAGTGTAAATTATGTTTTTTGAGGTTAATAATACTTTGGGATCAAAATTACCCCCAAATTCTATGATTTAAGCTGTTTTTTAGGGTTTTTTGAAAAAAACACCCGAATCCAAAACACACCCGAATCCGACAAAAATAATTCGGTGAGGTTTTGCCAAAACGCGTTCGAACCCAAAACACGGCCGCGGAACCGAACCCAAAACCAAAACACAAAACCCGAAAAATTTCAGGCGCTCATCTCTAAAATCCACTGTATTCTCATTTTTTACCTCTATGGGGTAACCCACTTTTCCTACCAGGCATTGAAGATGCAATTTTCCACCGCCTACAATTAAAAGGCATAAAGAAAATTGCAGACGTATTTGACCCGGGTGGGTCCCTACTACCATTTCTCTCTTTACAAGAGAAATTTGGTTTACATGCCTCACATCTCTATGCATATTTCCAAATACGACACTACATTAACTCATTACCCCCAGTGATGAATGACTCCACTTTGACTGACCCTCTTTTCCCATTGCTGAGTATATCATGCTCCCGCCCGTACAAAACCAAATATTTATACAATGATTTGCTCAATATTACATGCGACAAAATACAAAACCGAGTTGTAACTTCTTGGTGTAAATTTATTTCAAATATTACAAAATCAGAATACATATTCCAACATTATAATAAAACATTACAGATACTGAAGGCATCCTCCCTGCAAGAGATACATGTTAAAACTGTGTACAGGGCATATATCTCCCAGGCACAGAGACGACATTTTGTAGCCGAGGAGACTGGACGCTGCCTGAAATGCTTTCACTCCTCGGCAACGTTTTTCCACAACTTCTGGGAATGTGGTATCATTAAAAAGTTCTGGAATAAAATAGTACAGTATATTAATAATAGTCTTGGAATTAAGGCTACACTACATCCACAGGCATTACTATTGACAAATTTCTCGGTTTGGGACTTGGACATATCCCAAACACACCTCTACCCATTCCTGACTATGCTAGTAACCATTTCAAAAAAGGTTATTCTCCAGAAGTGGATATCCAAACACACTCCGACTCTATCAGCAGTACACACAATACTTCTTAAGGTTTTGTTTATTGGCCCTCATTCCGAGTCGTTCGCTCGGTAATTTTCATCGCTTCGCAGTGAAATTCCGCTTAGTACGCATGCGCAATATTCGCACTGCGACTGCGCCAAGTAATTTAACAATGAAGATAGTATTTTTACTCACGGCTTTTTCTTCGCTCCGGCGATCGTAGTGTGATTGACAGGAAATGGGTGTTACTGGGCGGAAACACGGCGTTTTATGGGCGTGTGGATAAAAACGCTACCGTTTCCGGAAATAACGCAGGAGTGGCCGGAGAAACGGGGGAGTGTCTGGGCGAACGCTGGGTGTGTTTGTGACGTCAAACCAGGAACGACAAGCACTGAACTGATCGCAGATGCCGAGTAAGTCTGAAGCTACTCTGAAACTGCTAAGTAGTTTGTAATCGCAATATTGCGAATACATCGTTCGCAATTTTAAGAAGCTAAGATTCACTCCCAGTAGGCGGCGGCTTAGCGTGTGTAACTCTGCTAAAATCGCCTTGCGAGCGATCAACTCGGAATGAGGGCCATAGAACGCTTTTCTATTATGGCTGACTCAGAAGGAGGTGTGGCGAAATTTTACAAACGTTGGAGCCCTTATATTAACACCCTTTCACATGCAGCTCAAGAACAGATCTTCACCAGATTTGATTCCACAGATTGGTACTTACACCGGAAAAGGCAACTGACCCCTTGATTGAGCAATATACTGCTGGCTTATAATATTATAATTAGTGATGTGCACCGGACATTTTTCGGGTTTTGTGTTTTGGTTTTGGATTCGGTTCCGCCACCGTGTTTTGGGTTCGAACGCGTTTTGGCAAAACCTCACCGAATTTTTTTTGTCGGATTCGGGTGTGTTTTGGATTCGGGTGTTTTTTTCAAAAAACCCTAAAAAACAGCTTAAATCATTGAATTTGGGGGTCATTTTGATCCCATAGTATTATTAACCTCAATAACCATAATTTACACTCATTTTCAGTCTATTCTGAACAACTCACACCTCACAATATTATTTTTAGTCCTAAAATTTGCACCGAGGTCGCTGGATGGCTAAGCTAAGCGACCCAAGTGGCCGACACAAACACCTGGCCCATCTAGGAGTGGCACTGCAGTGTCACGCAGGATGGCCCTTCCAAAAAATACTCCCCTCCCCAAACAGCACATGACGCAAAGAAAAAAAGAGGCGCAATGAGGTAGCTGTGTGAGTAAGCTAAGCGACCCTAGTGGCCGACACAAACACCTGGCCCATCTAGGAGTGGCACTGCAGTGTCAGGCAGGATGGCCCTTCCAAAAAATACTCCCCAAACAGCACATGACGCAAAGAAAAAAAGAGGCGCAATGAGGTAGCTGTGTGAGTAAGCTAAGCGACCCTAGTGGCCGACACAAACACCTGGCCCATCTAGGAGTGGCACTGCAGTGTCACGCAGGATGGCCCTTCCAAAAAATACTCCCCAAACAGCACATGACGCAAAGAAAAAAAGAGGCGCAATGAGGTAGCTGTGTGAGTAAGCTAAGCGACCCTAGTGGCCGACACAAACACCTGGCCCATCTAGGAGTGGCACTGCAGTGTCACGCAGGATGGCCCTTCCAAAAAATACTCCCCAAACAGCACATGACGCAAAGAAAAAAAGAGGCGCAATGAGGTAGCTGTGTGAGTAAGCTAAGCGACCCTAGTGGCCGACACAAACACCTGGCCCATCTAGGAGTGGCACTGCAGTGTCACGCAGGATGGCCCTTCCAAAAAATACTCCCCAAACAGCACATGACGCAAAGAAAAAAAGAGGCGCAATGAGGTAGCTGTGTGAGTAAGCTAAGCGACCCTAGTGGCCGACACAAACACCTGGCCCATCTAGGAGTGGCACTGCAGTGTCACGCAGGATGGCCCTTCCAAAAAATACTCCCCTCCCCAAACAGCACATGACGCAAAGAAAAAAAGAGGCACAATGAGGTAGCTGTGTGAGTAAGCTAAGCGACCCTAGTGGCCGACACAAACACCTGGCCCATCTAGGAGTGGCACTGCAGTGTCACGCAGGATGGCCCTTCCAAAAAATACTCCCCTCCCCAAACAGCACATGACGCAAAGAAAAAAAGAGGCGCAATGAGGTAGCTGTGTGAGTAAGCTAAGCGACCCTAGTGGCTGACACAAACACCTGGCCCATCTAGGAGTGGCACTGCAGTGTCACGCAGGATGGCCCTTCCAAAAAATACTCCCCAAACAGCACATGACGCAAATAAAAATGAAAGAAAAAAGAGGTGCAAGATGGAATTGTCCTTGGGCCCTCCCACGCACCCTTATGTTGTATAAACAGGACATGCACACTTTAACGAACCCATCATTTCAGTGACAGGGTCTGCCACACGACTGTGACTGAAATGACTGGTTGGTTTGGGCCCCCACCAAAAAATAAGCAATCAATCTCTCCTTGCACAAACTGGCTCTACGGAGGCAAGATGTCCACCTCATCATCATCGTCCGATTCATCACCCCTTTCACTGTGTACATCCCCCTCCTCACAGATTATTAATTCGTCCCCACTGGAATCCACCATCTCAGATCCCCGTGTACTTTCTGGAGGCAATTGCTGCTGGTGAATGTCTCCATGGAGGAATTGATTATAATTCATTTTAATGAACATCAGCTTCTCCACATTTTCTGGAAGTAACCTCGTACGCCGATTGCTGACAAGGTGAGCGGCGGCACTAAACACTCTTTCGGAGTACACACTGGAGGGAGGGCAACTTAGGTAGAATAAAGCCAGTTTGTGCAAGGGCCTCCAAATTGCCTCTTTTTCCTGCCAGTATACGTACGGACTGTCTGACGTGCCTACTTGGATGCGGTCACTCATATAATCCTCCACCATTCTTTCAATGGTGAGAGAATCATATGCAGTGACAGTAGACGACATGTCAGTAATCGTTGGCAGGTCCTTCAGTCCGGACCAGATGTCAGCATCAGCAGTCGCTCCAGACTGCCCTGCATCACCGCCAGCGGGTGGGCTCGGAATTCGTAGCCTTTTCCTCGCACCCCCAGTTGCGGGAGAATGTGAAGGAGGAGATGTTGACAGGTCGCGTTCCGCTTGACTTGACAATTTTCTCACCAGCAGTTCTTTGAACCCCTGCAGACTTGTGTCTGCCGGAAAGAGAGATCCAACGTAGGTTTTAAATCTAGGATCGAGCACGGTGGCCAAAATGTAGTGCTCTGATTTCAACAGATTGACCACACGTGAATCCTGGTTAAGCGAATGAAGGGCTCCATCCACAAGTCCCACATGCCTAGCGGAATCGCTCTGTTTTAGCTCCTCCTTCAATGCCTCCAGTTTCTTCTGCAAAAGCCTGATGAGGGGAATGACCTGACTCAGGCTGGCAGTGTCTGAACTGACTTCACGTGTGGCAAGTTCAAAGGGCAGCAGAACCTTGCACAACGTTGAAATCATTCTCCACTGCGCTTGAGACAGGTGCATTCCACCTCCTTTGCCTATATCGTGGGCAGATGTATAGGCTTGAATGGCCTTTTGCTGCTCCTCCATCATCTGAAGCATATAGAGGGTTGAATTCCACCTCGTTACCACCTCTTGCTTCAGATGATGGCAGGGCAGGTTCAGGTTTTTTTGGTGTTGCTCCAGTCTTCTGTACGCGGTGCCTGTACGCCGAAAGTGGCCCGCAATTCTTCTGGCCACCGACAGCATCTCTTGCACGCCCCTGTCGTTTTTTAAATAATTCTGCACCACCAAATTCAAGGTATGTGCAAAACATGGGACGTGCTGGAATTTGCCCAGATGTAATGCACGCACAATATTGCTGGCGTTGTCCGATGCCACAAATCCCCAGGAGAGTCCAATTGGGGTAAGCCATTCTGCGATGATCTTCCTCAGTTGCCGTAAGAGGTTGTCAGCTGTGTGCGTATTCTGGAAAGCGGTGATACAAAGCGTAGCCTGCCTAGGAACGAGTTGGCGTTTGCGAGATGCTGCTACTGGTGCCGCCGCTGCTGTTCTTGCAGCGGGAGGCAATACATCTACCCAGTGGGCTGTCACAGTCATGTAGTCCTGAGTCTGCCCTGCTCCACTTGTCCACATGTCCGTGGTTAAGTGGACATTGGGTACAACTGCATTTTTTAGGACACTGGTGAGTCTTTTTCTGACGTCCGTGTACATTCTCGGTATCGCCTGCCTAGAGAAGTGGAACCTAGATGGTATTTGGTAACGGGGGCACACTACCTCAAGAAATTGTCTAGTTCCCTGTGAACTAACGGCGGATACCGGACGCACGTCTAACACCAACATAGTTGTCAAGGCCTCAGTTATCCGCTTTGCAACAGGATGACTGCTGTGATATTTCATCTTCCTCGCAAAGGACTGTTGGACAGTCAATTGCTTACTGGAAGTAGTACAAGTGGTCTTCCGACTTCCCCTCTGGGATGACGATCGACTCCCAGCAGCAACAACAGCAGCGCCAGCAGCAGTAGGCTTTACACTCAAGGATGCATCGGAGGAATCCCAGGCAGGAGAGGACTCGTCAGACTTGCCAGTGACATGGCCTGCAGGACTATTGGCTTTCCTGGGTAAGGAGGAAATTGACACTGAGGGAGTTGGTGGTGTGGTTTGCGCAAGCTTGGTTACAAGAGGAAGGGATTTACTGGTCAGTGGACTGCTTCCGCTGTCGCCCAAAGTTTTTGAACTTGTCACTGACTTATTATGAATGCGCTGCAGGTGACGTATAAGGGAGGATGTTCCGAGGTGGTTAACGTCCTTACCCCTACTTATTACAGCTTGACAAAGGCAACACACAGCTTGACACCTGTTGTCCGCATTTCTGTTGAAATACTTCCACACTGAAGAGCTGATTTTTTTGGTATTTTCACCAGGCATGTCAATGGCCATATTCCTCCCACGGACAACAGGTGTCTCCCCGGGTGCCTGACTTAAACAAACCACCTCACCATCAGAATCCTCCTTGTCAATTTCCTCCCCAGCCCAAGCAACACCCATATCCTCATCCTGGTGTACTTCAACACTGACATCTTCAATTTCACTATCAGGAACTGGACTGCGGGTGCTCCTTTCAACACTTGCAGGGGGCGTGCAAATGGTGGAAGGCGCAAGCTCTTCCCGTCCAGTGTTGGGAAGGTCAGGCATCGCAACCGACACAATTGGACTCTCCTTTGGGATTTGTGATTTCGAAGAACGCACAGTTCTTTGCTGTGCTTTTGCCGCAAGTCTTTTCTTTTTTCTAGCGAGAGGATGAGTGCTTCCATCCTCATGTGAAGCTGAACCACTAGCCATGAACATAGGCCAGGGCCTCAGCCGTTCCTTGCCACTCCGTGTCGTAAATGGCATATTGGCAAGTTTACGCTTCTCCTCAGACGCTTTTAATTTTGATTTTTGGGTCATTTTTTTACTGATCTTTTGTGTTTTGGATTTTACATGCTCTGTACTATGACATTGGGCATCGGCCTTGGCAGACGACGTTGATGGCATTTCATCATCTCGCCCATGACTAGTGGCAGCAGCTTCAGCACGAGGTGGAAGTGGATCTTGATCTTTCCCTATTTTTTTAACCTCCACATTTTTGTTCTCCATATTTTGCGCACAACTAAAAGCCACCACAGGTATACAATGTAGATGGGTGGATAGTATACTATTATTACTTATACTTATGGACGACGAGTGACGACACAGAGGTAGGTACAGCCGTGGCCTACCGTACTGCTTATATATATATATATATATATATATATATAATATACTGTATAACGGACCTGGTGGACACTGTCAGCAGACTGCTAAACTAGTATGAAGAAAGAAAAAACACCACAGGTATACAATGTAGATGGATGGATAGTATAGTATTACTTATACTTATGGACGACGAGTGACGACACAGAGGTAGGTACAGCCGTGGCCTACCGTACTGCTGCTTATATAATATACTGTATAACGGACCTGGTGGACACTGTCAGCAGACTGCTAAACTAGTATGAAGAAAGAAAAAAAAACACCACAGGTATACAATGTAGATGGGTGGATAGTATACTATTATTACTTATACTTATGGACGACGAGTGACGACACAGAGGTAGGTACAGCCGTGGCCTACCGTACTGCTGCTTATATAATATACTGTATAACGGACCTGGTGGACACTGTCAGCAGACTGCTAAACTAGTATGAAGAAAGAAAAAACACCACAGGTATACAATGTAGATGGATGGATAGTATAGTATTATATTACTTATGGACGACGAGTGCACTGACGACACAGAGGTAGGTACAGCCGTGGCCTACCGTACTGCTGCTTATATATATATATAATATACTGTATAACGGACCTGGTGGACACTGTCAGCAGACTGCTAAACTAGTATGAAGAAAGAAAAAAAAAACACCACAGGTATACAATGTAGATGGATGGATAGTATAGTATTATATTACTTATGGACGACGAGTGCACTGACGACACAGAGGTAGGTACAGCCGTGGCCTACCGTACTGCTGCTTATATATATATAATATACTGTATAACGGACCTGGTGGACACTGTCAGCAGACTGCTAAACTAGTATGAAGAAAGAAAAAAAAAACACCACAGGTATACAATGTAGATGGATGGATAGTATAGTATTATATTACTTATGGACGACGAGTGCACTGACGACACAGAGGTAGGTACAGCCGTGGCCTACCGTACTGCTGCTTATATAATATACTGTATAACGGACCTGGTGGACACTGTCAGCAGACTGCTAAACTAGTATGAAGAAAGAAAAAACACCACAGGTATACAATGTAGATGAATGGATAGTATAGTATTATATTACTTATGGACGACGAGTGCACTGACGACACAGAGGTAGGTACAGCCGTGGCCTACAGTACTGCTGCTTATATAATATACTGTATAACGGACCTGGTGGACACTGTCAGCAGACTGCTAAACAAACTAGTATGAAGAAAAAAAAAATACACAGGAGTGTTTTTCAGGCAGACAAACGTATACTGGACTGGTGGTCACTGTCAGCAAAACTGTGCACTGTACTCCTGCTATAACTGCTCCCCAGTCCCCACAATTAGGCAGTGTGAGCAGTGCACTCAGCACAGATATATCATGCAGCAGTGCAGCACACTGAGTGAGCACAGATATGGTGGTCGGAGCGTTTTTTTCAGGCAGAGAAACAAAGGATTAAACTCACTGGTGGTATAATCAAAACCCTGCACTGTACTCCCTAACAGCTGCTCCCTGTCCCCAATCCTCCCCACAATTATAACAATGTCACTCTTAGTCTTTTCTATTACGGAGAGGACGCCAGCCACGTCCTCTCCCTATCAATCTCAATGCACGTGTGAAAATGGAGGCGACGCGCGGCTCCTTATATAGAATCCGAGTCTCGCGAGAATCCGACAGCGGGATGATGACGTTCGGGCGCGCTCGGGTTAACCGAGCAAGGCGGGAGGATCCGAGTCGCTCGGACCCGTGTAAAAAAAAGGTGAAGTTCGGGCGGGTTCGGATTCCGAGGAACCGAACCCGCTCATCACTAATTATAATACTGTGTCCTTCTGTTGGTTTATCTCACCAAGAAAATTGCCAATCTCATATATGCAGATATCAATTTGAACCCCTCTTTCCCTCTTCCTTTAGACTGTCTACCACGAATATTGATATCAATTATACTGGACTGCACGCGTCCAGTGATTACATAGTTAGGCGTTGACCACTCCTACCCCATCTCCCCCTCCCCCCTTTTTCCCTCCTCTTCTCTTCTCTCGTTCTGTCTTCCACTCTGTTATGTTAAATTTAGATGTCTGCCTTAAGACTGTATGGACTTACATCTTACGTAATAAGTTCATGGGTCCCTCATAAGATAACTATATGTTTCAATTATGACACATTATCTGACCCGAATACTGCTACTTATGATTGACCATGTTGGTCCATATTTTGTCTACTGCAAATGTTTGTTACCTCACTTATGAAAACTCAATAAACATTATTTGAAAAAAAAAAAAAAAAAAGCACATGAGGGAAGAGGGCCCTGCTCGTGAGAGCTTACATTCTAAAGTAATGGTTAGCATTATTGTCTCACAGCACTGAGGTCATGGGTTCGATTCCCACCATGGACCTAACTCTGTGGAGTTTGTATATTCTCCCCATGCTTGCGTAGGTTTCCTATGGGTACTCCGGTTTCCTCCCACAATCCAAAAAATACTGGTAGGTTATTTGGCTCCCAATAAAAAGAAGCCACCATCTGTTACACCATGGAAACGGGAGAACATAATACTGTACCTAGGCATACAATGCTAGCAAACTCAATGTATATATTATTATAAAGAGTGTACGCTCCACTGGGGCAGGGACTGATGTGAATGGACACATATTCTCTGTAAAGCATCAACAAAAAAATAGAGAAAACCACTTAACCAGCGCTTCTGTTCGTTCAATGGTTCACTTAATTCTCCTCAAATCATCCCCGTCATATTGTATATGTAACAAAGAGGTAGGAAAGAGAATATAGTGTATTAGTTTTTTAATTACAAACAACATATAAAAACAATTAAAATCCAATGGTCTGTGCAAAAAGGCATAATATTAGACAAGGTAGGCTTCTTAGTCAAATAGATGCAATGGAGGTTTACCAAATTTGGTGGAACTGTGGTTTAGACAGTTCAAAAACAGCATATAAGGCATGGTGGAAATCCCTGGAACGCCACTCACAACCGTCCTGACTGCTGGTTCCAAACAGGTTCTCCTCTAAAATATCAGAGCTGGAATGCCTCCTCCACCAACGCGTTTCCTCCCCTACTGGGGTCTTTGTCAAGGTGTCAGTATGCCTTACTCCTGTTCCTAATGCTATTTAAACTGTCAATATCCAATGGGCTACCCCCGTGCACAGCTGCATACATCTATACATGATTATCCTACAAGTCCCAGCATCCTCCAGCCGCGCACGGTGCTCCCGCTACGTCACTTCCGGTATCGCGGGTTGTCATGGTGATGTCGGGTTCCCGAACACAGTCGCGGACCCGCTCACCGATGCTTCGTTCTCATTGATTCTTTGGGTCTCTCAGTCTCTAGTAGCTTTACTTAAATTGTGGTTATATCTTTTAAAAGAAATAAAGCGTCCAAAATTTAAAGTGTCGCGTCACTTCCGGGGGCGTTCCGGGGCGGACAGGCTTGTTGTCATGGAGACGAGAAATATAATCTAAAAATTATTTTAAAAATACTTTGAAATACAGGTTGAGTATCCCATATCCAAATATTCCGAAATACGGAATATTCCGAAATACGGACTTTTTTGAGTGAGAGTGAGATAGTGAAACCTTTGTTTTTTGATGGCTCAATGTACACAAACTTTGTTTAATACACAAAGTTATTAAAAATATTGTATTAAATGACCCTCAGGCTGTGTGTATAAGGTGTATATGAAACATAAATTAATTGTGTGAATGTAGACACACTTTGTTTAATGCACAAAGTTATAAAAAATATTGGCTAAAATTACCTTCAGGCTGTGTGTATAAGGTGTATATGAAAGATAAATGCATTCTGTGCTTAGATTTAGGTCCCATCACCATGATATCTCATTATGGTTTGCAATTATTCCAAAATACGGAAAAATCCGATATCCAAAATACCTCTGGTCCCAAGCATTTTGGATAAGGGATACTCAACCTGTATACACAAATCCTAAAAACGTCATGTATAAAACAACAATTGATATAAACATCAGACTCTAATTTAAAAACCATTTGATTTCAAAGTCGGCATTTATGCCGCCCGGTTTTAAAGTGCCTAATTAATAAATGGCTTGCATTTCTGCTTTAGCCAACTGACTTGCCAAATCTTTTTTTCTCCAATGGTTTTTTTTTTGTATAATCAGTTTTTATTAGAGGTTTTAATTGCATTAACAGATAGGGGGAGAGCACTCCCAAATGCACAGACAGATAGAAATATCAGTAACAACAGAGCACATTTGGTAACTAAAAGTCGTATTGTACATATGTCAATGGGAAGAGTAAACAACCCTGTGATGGTGAATAGCTATGTTAGGAGAGACGTTTACTCAATAGCGTATAAAATAAATTTATCCCATTTCCTTGAAGGTGCTCTCACCTTGAAACACATATAGGGTATTAGACTAAGTAAGAAGTCAAAGAATAGGGGCGCCCAAGGGCAATTAGCTAGAAGTAGAAAAAAGTGTGGGACAAGAAGGGGATAGGGGTAAGAGAAGGACAGAGGGGGGAAAGAATGTCAAAAAGGGGGGGGGGGATTGCCACTAATATGTTGTAGGGCTGTTCCAAAGGAGAATTCAGTTGCTATCCAAGGGAGTGGCCAGGTACGTCGGGGAGGTCTTGTATTCCAACCAAGGGGCCCATGTGGTATTGAATTCACCAGATTTGCCTATCGACGAGAGGAACAGATCCTCCATTCTCATGAAGTAATTCAACTTAGTGAACCATGTACGCTTCGTGGGAGGAGTTTGGGATCTCCACCTGGCTGGAATCACCGCGCGTGCTGCATTGCTTAAGTGTCGCAATAAGGAATGTTTGTGTTGAGATAGCGGGATTGTTGAATGATTGATTAGCCAGAATGCCGGGTCATGTGGGATTTGGGTTTTGAGTATGAACTGGGAGGTGTGTATAACTTCCTGCCAGAAGGGCTGTATTAGTGGACAAGTCCACCAAATATGTAGAAGGGTGCCAGAGGGGGAAGAGCAGCGCCAACAGAGTGCCGGCGAGGCGGGGTACATAGCGTGGAGCAGGGAGGGGTGTATACCATCTTGTCAGAACTTTATATTGAGTTTCTCTTATTTGGACACAGACGGAGCTTGTGTGGGTTTTTAGGCATATTTTCTCCCAGTCTTTACGCGACAGAGAGATGCCCAGGTCTCTCTCCCAAGCTGTTGTGTAGGAAGGAGCTTCAGAGGCCAGGGCATGACCGAGAATCTTATAGAGAGTGGAAATAGTATGAGTTGGGTCTTGGGTGGCGACACAAAGTTTTTCGAAGAGTGTCATCTCCCTAGCGGCTTTCTGTAGTCTAGAGCTGGATGTCAAGAAGTGTCTTATTTGCAGGAATTTCCAGAAATCCTGTTGGGGGATGCCCCATTTTGTCCTAAGCTCCGAGAACTGCTTAACTCCTGCCGACGATACCATCTGGCCGACCCTGAACAAACCTGATAGTGCCCACTGTGAGAAGTGGACTGGATTGATTCCCGGAGCAAATTCAGGATTGGCCAGGAAGGACGTCAGGGGACCAAATTTAGAGGAGATGTAGGGTTGAGTTCGCAATGATTTCCAAGTAGCAAGTGTAGGAGTAATGGTGGGGTGAGGGCTGGTCAATTTGGGGGGGGAGGGTAACCAGGGGAATATTTCTGGAAATTGTTGTACGTACAGGCCCTCCAACTTCACCCATTGTTTAAGTTCTCGATATCTCGTCCAATCTATAACTCTATTCAGAAAAATAGCTTGATAATAATTTTTTATATCGGGAAGCTGGAGACCTCCCCTCACAATCGGTTTTGAGATTTGGGAGCGGCTGATCCGAGGTCTCCTTCTTTGCCAGATAAATTGTTGGATCAGAGATGATATAGAACGAAACCAGGTCTCTGGGATTTGGATAGGGAGAGTCTGCATTACATATAGTAATTTAGGAAGGGTGTTCATCTTGACTACATTTATCCTCCCGAACCAGGATAGGAATTTCATATTCCATCTAGAGTAATCATTTCGAATCGTTTGCAATAGTGGAAGGTAGTTCAGGGAGAATAACTGGGAGTCTTTAGCGCTCAACTTGACACCTAGGTATGTTATGTGGGAAGGTTGCCATGAGAAAGGAAAAGAGTGTTTGAGGGCTGTGATGGAGTCTGCAGAGGCCGAGATGTTCAGAGCACTAGATTTATTATAGTTAATTTTAAAATTGGAGAGGTGTCCAAATAGGTCTAGTTCTGTCATTAGGTGCGGGAGGGAGTCAGTAGGGTGAGATATTATGGCTAAGAGGTCGTCAGCGAATAAGGCTAGCTTATATTCATCACCGCCAACGGTGAGGCCTTTGATAGCCTGGTTAGCCCGAATGGACCTGGCCAATGCCTCAATACATAGTACAAAAATCAAGGGAGATAATGGGCAGCCCTGCCTGGTACCGTTGGCTATGGTGAATGGCTCTGACAGGGTGCCGTTTACACGCACCCTTGCCGTTGGGGAGTCGTAAAGGGCCATAATCCAAGTGAGTGTATTGGGGCCTAGTCCCATGTGTTCTAAGATGGATTTCATAAACTTCCAACTTACCCTGTCAAACGCCTTTTCGGCGTCAGTAGAGAGCAAGATGGTGGGGGTAGAACTGTGGGATGCTAGGTGGATAAGATTGAGGATTTTGGTGGTGTTGTCTTTGGCCTCTCGGCCTACTACAAATCCTACTTGGTCGCTATGTACTAAGAGAGGGAGGAGCACGTTAAGTCTATTTGCCAAAATCTTCGCGTAAATTTTCAGGTCTACATTGAGGAGGGAGATGGGTCTGTAGCTAGCGCATGCCGAAGGGTCTTTGCCCTGTTTCGGTATCACCGATATATGGGCTTCAGGGGAGTCACGAGAAAAGCGGGAGCCAGATGCAATTGAGTTAAATGCACGGAGCAAGAGAGGGAGCAGTCTATCTTTAAACACCTTATAGTATGCGATGGTGAAGCCATCTGGTCCAGGACTTTTCCCCGCTTTCATGGAGGAGATGGCCCGGTCTATTTCTTGGGGAGTGAAGGGGGCTTCTAATGTATTAAGCTTCGAAGATGGAAGGACGGGGTAGTCGATGGATTTCAGGTAGTCTCTGATTTTTTGGTGTATGAGATGGGGGTCTGTATCAGGGGATGCGTTCTCTAGGTTATAGAGCAAGGAATAGAAGTGTGCGAAACAGGCCCCGACCTCTGGTGATTTGAATTTGGGAGTCCCCCTAGTGTCTTTCACCGAGCCAATAAAAGAGGCCGAGTGTTGGGCTCGTATCGCATGGGCTAGGATCTGGCCCGGTTTGTTACCCCACTGGTAGAATTTCTGTTTACATTTGCGGATGGAGTGGATTATGTTGTTTGAGAGGAGTTTATTTAGCTGGGAACGGGCTTCTAATAATTCTACTAGGGTTACCTCTGACAAGGACACCTTGTGGGATGTCTCTAGATTGTGAATTTTCTGTAAAAGACCTGTGATCAGAGACTGTCTCTGTTTCTTTTTGTGGGTACCTAGCTGTATCAGTTTCCCGCGAAGGACACATTTATGCGCCTCCCACACGGTAAGGTGGGAGACATCGCCTGTGACATTAGTAGCAATGTAATCCTCTAGGGTTTTATCTAAGGCTTCTTTGCATAATGTGTCATATAGGAGGGATTCATTGAGTCTCCAGGTCCATTGTTTACGAGATCCGTGTGGGAGGGTCAGGGTTAAGGTCACCGGGGCATGATCAGACCATGTAATCGAGCCAATATTGGCTTCTATGAGAAGCGGGAGGTGTCTATGACTGAGGAATAAATAATCAATGCGGGAGTAAACCTTATGGGGATGGGAGTAATAGGAGTAGTCCCGTCCTGAGGGGTTAAGGATTCTCCAGGAGTCGGCCATTTGCCGCGTGTGGAGTAAGTGTTTGACGCGTCGGTATTTAGATGCGACAAATCTAGAGGATTGGGATGAGGTGTCAGTATTAGGGTCCATTGTCCAGTTAAAATCACCCCCCAAAACCACGACACCCTGCATCAAGGAGTCTAGTTTCGGAAGGAAGGAGTTAAAGAAGGATAGTTGGGCCTGGTTAGGGGCATAGATCACAGCAAAGGTAAATGTTTGCTCAGAGATCTTGCAAGTCAGTATTAGGAATCTACCCGGGGCTACCCTATATACGGCCACATCCGAGACATGTAAATCCCTGGAAAAAAACAATAGCCACTCCCTTGGATTTGCTACCGGGGGTATTACTGTGAAACGCTGTTGGAAAATAGCGGTTGGTGATAGAGGGATTGCGGATCCCAACCTTAAAGTGGGTCTCCTGTACTAATGCCACGTCTGCTTTTTCTGACCTTAACAGACGTAGAAGACTGGATCTCTTCTCCGGAGAGTTGAGTCCACGTGCGTTGAGGGACAGTACCTTAATCTTCCCTGGGGTATTCATGGTGGAATGAAGTAGAACACGTTCCTAGAAATCTCAGAGTGGAGGGAGGGGGAGGGGGGAGAAAGAAGAGTAAGCATGGAAGAAGAAAAAAAAAGAGAAAGAGTACAATAACAATGTAACAACATCAGCAAAAAACCCGCAGGAGAGAGACTGAACCGTAATCCCGTCAGTCTCCCCACCGACAAATAGTCAAAGGCGGGTATTATAGGGGGGAATGGGGGTGAACCGCTACCTGAACCATAATAATAGCAATAATATGTTTAACTGACACAGGGAGAAAAAAGGGGGGGGGGGAGTAAAAAGGGTGGGTGGCCAGGGGAAGGACAGGGGCAGTAATCAAGGCCGCCGTCCTCTCCCATCGCCAGTCAGCATATGGAGGAATGTTAACTATTCACCATAACCCTCTTTAAACTACTGGAAAATGAAACAGAGCCTCGTCGTGTCTCATTCGAGGATGGAAACCACCCTCCCATAACTCTTTTCCCGCATACATTTCTGTCGAAGGGAAAGTCAATAACAATCAGAGAGTTCTTTTACAGCTAGGTGGTCTTGGGAGAGGCTGTAGTTGGCTGGGATCTCCTCTCAGTGCTTCGAACCTCTTGCCACGGTTCCCCGTTAGAAGCCCGCTTAAGGGGAGGTATATCTGAAAGAGGAAATTCCCAGTCCGGCATGGACATCTTTGGGAGGCCCAAGGAAGAACAGAAGGGAGCGAGGCCTGTGTGGGAAGACAGGGTGTACCATTTCCCAGAGGAGCAGGCTTGAAGGTGAAAGGGGAATCCCCAGCGGTAGCGAATCTGACGCTTACGGAGTTCGTCTGTCAGGGGCTTTAGGGACTTCCGCTGTTGGAGTGTGTACCAGGATAGGTCTTGAAAGAGGCTTATGGAGCTGCCGTTGAAATCAATACTGTCAAGTTGTCTGGCTTTAAACATGATTTCCTCCTTCTGGGCGAAGTAGTGGAGCCGGCAGATAACATCACGGGGCCGGTCAGTGGCGAGGCCCCGCGGTTTAAGGGCCCTGTGAGCTCTATCGAAAGTGATGACATTTTCCGAGTCTGTTCCCAGCAGTTTGTTGAATATCTTGGACAGGGCGTCCACCAGCCCAGATTGAGGGACCTCTTCTGGGAGACCTCGGACTCGGATATTATTCCGTCTGCCTCTGTTATCGATATCTGTCAGCCTAGATTGTAAAGCTCGGATTTCTTTGGACTGAGCAAGGACAGAGTCTCTCAGTTGGGTCACACAGGAAGCGCTGGCTTCCCGGTCCTCCTCTAAGGCAACCACTCTGTCAGAAAGGTGTGTAATATCGCTTTTGATGGAGGCGAGCTCGTTCCTAATGGTTTCTTGAAGGTCTTGCTTCGTAGGAAGGGCCTTCATAAAGGTCAGGATATCTCGGAGTTCGCGACTGCTCGCTGTCGTAAGCTCAGCCATATCGTCAGCTGGAGTCGAGGTTGGAGAAGCTGTGGAAGAGATAGATGATCGGGGAGGGGAACGGCTCTCCATCTGGGGGGATAAAGTGGGGTGAAGGAAGGGCCTCAGGTCCGCTTGAGATCTCGTGACTTTTCGCGGTTGGTTGCTTTTGCCCCGTTTAGAGTATCTCGAGGTACGTCTCATATTCCGGAAAGGGAACTGAAGGGAGGATGTTTGCAAGTAGGTCAGGTGTGTCAGGTACAGCAGGAAACATATGGCAACATGGCTCTTAGGGAGCGGTCATCCCCCGTGGCCTGCTTTCAGGTGCCCATCAAGTAGCCTCGGGTAGAGTATTGTGAAACAAGGGGCCCGGATAAGGCATGGCGGTATATGAGTTGCAGGCAGCAAGAAGGTAAAATTCGGATGCCGAAAGGCTCCTATGAATGTGGAGCTATTGGCGGTCAACCTTTGGTATGGTGAATGCGGAACCGCGTCTCGGACCTGGTCTAGTCAGTGACTGGCGGCTCCCCTCAGCGGGGAATGAGGTCTGCGGTCGGGAGCAGGAGAGGGGGGGGGGGAGATCTCCGGCTGGGGTTAGAGTTAGCTCCAGCGCGCCCCTATGCACAGGTGGAATGTTTTTTTCTGCCGTGACAGGTCCTGCCGCTGTTTCTGACCTCTGTGGGGGAGCAGTGGAAGGGGGGCAGTGTGTGGTCTTAGAGCCCTTCAGCCACGATGCAGCAGGTCTGAGCGTGCTTGTTACTGTGGTCCTGGCTCCGGCCTAGCAGTGAGGCCTCAGGTTATTGCGGCTCCGGAGAACGGGACATAGGGCTAGGGAGGTGTAGGGAGAGTCAGCCACTCAACTTACCCCGCTGCCCGCGTCCGATCCCGTCTCCCTCCTGCCAGTGAGTCAGTGGTGCGAGCTCCGAGCGCCTCCGTCTGAGCCCGATCCGTCCGCCGCAGTATGGTGCAGGTGCACCCCGTGGCTTGCTTCGCCCGTGAATGTGGCTCCGGAGGCTCTGGGGGTCCCTTGCAGTGAGGTGGGGAGTCGATCGGCGCCTGCGGGACTTCCACTCTGTTCCGTCGGTCCGGCTCCAAAATTGAGTCCCAGGCTTTAGGCCGGGGGGAGGTCCGCAATCCGCGGGAGTGCTTAAAAGCACTCCCCGATTCCGCGGGTCCCCTGCAGCCGCTACTGACGTGCACTGTAGCACCTACTCAGCAGGTAGGAGCAATCTGGGGAAGATTAGGCGAGTATACACCTGGAAAAGTAGTGTTTAGCTCAGGAGCTCTGGGCACAGCGTGTGCTCTCTTGGACATCCAGGCCACGCCCCCCTCCAATGGTTTTTATATGTTTAATTCCGCAAAACCGTTTAATCCCTGTTACGCTACACTTACGGTGGACCCTAAAATGTTCGGACAATGCATGAGTCTTAAGTGATTTTTTAATATTTCTTAGGTGCTCACTAATCCTAATTTTTAGAGGTCTTGAGGTTCGACCTATATACCATAGATTACATTTGCACTCAATTGCATATATATAACGTTGGCAGTGTTACAGGTTACAAAATCTGTTATTTTAAAATTGTTATCGTTAATCACTACCTCTGTTATTTTTCCACTGTTACTTGATATATTTTTACAACCAATGCATATTCCACATCGAAAGAAACCTTTTGATTTCACGGTGCACATTGGTCTCTTAGCAGGTAGTGCACTCTTCACAAGATTCGTTTTTAGAAGGCTCCTAACCTTTAAGGGTGAGTTTTATATCCAGAGTATGGGTACTGCCATGGGTACCAGGTTTGCCCCCAGTTATGCCAACATATTTATGGGACTCTGGGAGGAGCTATATGTGTGGCAAAATATCAATCTGGGGGCGAACCTGGTATCATGGTCACGGTATATAGATGACATCTTGTTTATATGGAGGGGAGACAGGGAGAGTCTTGAGGATTTTTGCTCACATTTGAATAACAACACTCAAAACAAAACTTACTTTTGAGATTAGCGAATCTTGTTTAAATTTTTTGGACATAACCATATATATTAAAGATGGGGGAATAGAGACCAAAACTTATCAAAAACCAACTGATTCTGCAACCTACATCCATATGAATAGCTGCCATCACCGGAACTGGCTTGATTCAATTCCGGGTGGGCAGTTCAAGCGTCTTAGACGTAATTGCACTGTAGAATCTGTTTTTGAAGAACAAGCACAGAAAAATTAAAGATTCTTTCATGGCCTGTGGATATAATCAGGATAAGATTGATAACAGTCTCATGAGTGCACATTATATTGATCGGAAAGATTTGCTACAGAGTAAGAAAAACCAAGGGAACGATGATAGGTTCCAATGGGCATTTATCACCAGTTTCAATTCTCAGCATAAGGACATAGAAAAAGCCTTTAGAAAAAACTGGTGTATCCTACAAAGAGATCCCGTTATAGGAAAATTATTACCTGAGAAGCCTATACATATATATAGAAAGGCCAAGAACATTAAAAATCAATTAGTAAGGAGCATGCACCCAAAAAAAGAAGAACGAATTAGTTATAACCGATCCAAAGGTTTTTACAGGTGTAGTTCCTGTATTGGTTGCAGGAACATTAATGGATTGACTACCTCCAAAATAGATAAAGTTATTATAAATGGGCTTGAGCACAAAATAGACGAGTTCATAACTTGCAATACGGCCAACGTTATCTACGCGGTAGAATGTAGTTGCAATAAATTTTATATTGGTCGTACGACAAGACCGCTAAAGGTTAATTTAGCCGAGCATTGCAGAAACATTAAAAAAGGTGTGGACAGTCATTCATTGTCGAGTCATTTTAAAGAGAAACATAAATGTTCCCTACATGAAGTAAAAATTTTTTTATGGTTTGAAATTAGTTAAGACCACTGAAAAATCAAAAGATATTTTAGGCATACTTGCTAAAATGGAAATGACGTATATATATAAGTATAAAACTTTACTTCCATCTGGTCTTAACAGTGATTTCGAATTGCAATGGTTTCTTTGAAAAGTCTATATATTCCATATCTTTTTTATTCTTTTTATTCTTTTTTTTTAGTTATTTATTTAAATTTTTTGTATTTTTTTAATGTGATTAAGGATCTTGTGGAGGTTACATATACTTTCTTTCTTCTAAGATATCCATCAACCTCCCGGGTCACCATGGTTACGAACCATAGAAGTCTTTAAAATGTCCTTGGGACTTACACTCTGAGCGGAACTATTTTAAGAGGAATGAGATACTGAGGGAGCTGGTTTACGATACACACTTCCGGCGGCCGGAAGAAGGATGCTATTGAGTCCGGGGAGAGAAGATCACGGCATGAACATCCGGCGGAAGTGGGACAAATACAACACCCGCGATAGACAGAATCCCGCAGCAACACTGAAGCAGGATATGACGGAGCCCTGACGGAAGTGAGACGGACGCCATCTCATTTCGGACGGAAGTGAGCCGGCAGCCATATTGAGAGAGGCAACGGACTGCCTTATGGCCGGGACTATGTATTATTTAATACAGAAACTTTTTATTGAAGGGAACTTATTCTTTGATATACAGAGGAGGGGGGTTATGTTGGTAATTGTCCACATCTGAATATCGTTGTTAATCATAATGGGTATATATATTGCACATATCACAGGTCACCCCATACACCTTGACAAAGATCCCCAGAGAATCGAAACGCGTAGGTGGGGGTACCTGTGCTACGGTGAGGACGCTATCTGGTGAGGAGAGAATTCCGGGATCGAAATAAACGGGGCCCCGTTTGTTTTAAGTTACCATCTCATCCTTGGGCTATCTCCAAACCGGGTATGCTCCTTACAGTCTTTTAAAGTTGTTTTAATAAAGTGTTATTTATGAGTGAAAAGATTGGTTCACTTACATATGTTTTTCTGAGGACTGAGGTCTGAGAGATGAATGTGGATTAAAAAGGAAAAGGAAAAAGACCCACCTACCATGCATCTATACAAGTTTTAGTCTGTGAGTGTTTTGGTGACAGGGGTCATCCCATGGTTCCTATACCTGGTGTTGGATCCACGTGATTGTTTGTTCTATGAGCTTGAACACAAGTTTTCTTTCTGTGAGTTTTAATTTGAAGGGGGCATCCCCTGAATCTATATGGTGACGGTTCTCTGCTAATTTTATGAGAAGCCTATATCTTACCTCTAATTGTGAGTGATTTGATGTAGGGGTATGTGACCCCGAAATATATAATCATTATTGAAGTGCCATCTCATCACTCTGTAAAAGTGCAATTCTGCCCAACAGTATTACACAAGGATTCTTTTTGTTTTTTTGTTTCCTATATGCTCTACACCATCTTAAGAAACAAGTGGAACACCTCCAGAATCATACCCATCAGGGGAGTACATTCATTTCTCTCATTCTGTTATTTTATTTGTCTGGGCGCACCAATTAGTCAGAGATAATCTGTGTCTAGGCAGCAATGTTCTATTTGTCTATTTGAAGAGCAGCTGCTTTCTCCTTGCAATCCTGCCATGCACACCATTGTAGTTCAGTGTGCTCCTGATGGTGGTCTCCTAAAAACATTAACATTAGTCAATGTGAGAAAGGCCTTCAGTTGCTTAGAGGTTACTTTGGGTTGCTTTGTGACCTTGTGGGCTCTTAGACACCTTGATCTTAGCGTGATCTTTGTTGGTAGACCACACCTGGGGAGGGTAATAATGGTATGGAATTTCCTCCATTTGTAAACAGTCTGTCTGACTGTTGATTGGTGGAGTCCTAACTCTAGAGAGATGGTTTTGTAACCTTTTCCAGCCTGATGAGCATCAACTCTTCTTCTGAGGTTCTCAGAAATCTCCTATGTTCGTGCATGATACATTTCCACAAACATGTGTTGTGAACATCACACTTTGCTAGATTCCTGTTCTTTTCCACTCACACCTGATTGTCATCCCATAGATTGAAAATACAGGACAGAACATTATAGAACAGAGAAACTGAGTTCCTCATTATGCACATCACTGGGGTTTTGTAGCTCGAATCGGGATTATTCATTTACCAGTTATTTATATAGCGCACACATATTCCGCAGCGCTTTACAGAGAATAGTATCAAAGAAGTTTAAAGAATTATTCCGTGCACAAGAAGCAGCCTGTCAATGGTAAACTCCTAGAGGTGTCCTTAACCCCTCAGCAATAGTGCAAGCATCAACAAAAAAATAGAGAAAACCACAAAATATTATATAGGTGGTACTTTGTTCCCTCTAGACTCCACAAGATGGACCCTTCCTTTTCGCCCACGTGCTGGAGAGGCTGCGGCGGCCATGGCTCTTTCCTCCACATTTGGTGGACGTGCCCCAAGATCATGTTATTTTGGGACTCAGTCGCACACTTGATAAGCACAGTGCTCCAATCCCAGATATCTAAAGACCCTTGGTCTTTTCTGCTGGGCCTTCCCATCATTAACACACCTCCAAATACCGGTAAATTACTGACACAGATTTTAAATGCTGCTCGCTGCTCAATTGCTCTCCATTGGAAACAGAAGGAGGCCCCCCCTATTAAGCGGGTCATTGATAAAGTATGGTACTTCGCAAGCATGGAAAAAATCACTGCATACCTCCATAACAGATCTTTCCAGTTTCTTGTGATTTGGGAATTATGGTTCAACTCTCAAGCTCCAGCACGTAGACCGCGCTCCCCTGAGGGTTCCGCGGCACTTCTACTGTGATTTTAGTAGTCTTGTCCCCTGTAGAGTAGGTGTGTGACCGTCCTTAATACTACCTTTTCGTGTACCTTAAGTATTACCTCCTATTTTACACTAGCGCTCCGAGCGGTGTAAAATAGATAATCTGTGTCTGTGTATATCATTTGGGATCTAGGGTGTGATCCTCTATCTCAGGGCTGATTGGAGCTGCCCAATTGTGCGCACAAGGATTGTATAATTTTGTCTCTTGTTCTAGAACATTGCTGCCTGTCTGCAGTTTACTACACCGGACAAGCCAGAAGACTATTGGAACAATGTTTTGTGGACAGATGAGTCCAAAACAGAGCCTTTTGGATTAAATGAGAAGCGTTATGTTTGGAGAAAGGAGAAGACTGCATTCCAGCATAAAAACCTCATACTATCTGCGAAACATGGTGGTGGTGGTGGTGGTGGTGGTGGTGGAGGTATCATGGCTTTGGCCTGTTTTGCTGCATCTGGCCCAGGACGACTTGCCATCATTGATGGGACAATGAATTCTGAATTCCACCAGAATTTTCTTAAGGAAAATGTCAGGACATCTGTCCATGAGCTGCATCTCAAGAGAATGTGGGTCGTGCAGCAAGACCACAACCCAAAGCACACAAGTCATTTGATCAAGGAATGGTTAAAGAAGAATAAATGAAAAGTTTTGGAATGGCCAAGTCAAAGTCCTGACAATAATCCAATCAAAATGTTGTAGAAGGACCGGAAGCGAGCAGATCATAGGAGGAAACCCACCAACATAACAGAGTGGAAGCTGTTTTGTACGGAGGAATGGGGTAAAATTCCTATAAGCCGATGTTCAGGACTCATCAACAATTACCAGAAACATTTACATGTAGTTATTGCTGCACAAGGGGTCATACCAGATACTAAAAGCAAAGGGTCACATACTTTTGCCACTCACAAATATGTGATATTGGATCATTTTTATCAATAAAAAATGAGCATGTCTAATTTCTTTTGTCTCATTTGTTTTATTTGGTTCTCTTTATCTGCTTTTAGGACTTGTGTGAAAATCTGAGGTAGTTTTAGACCAAATTTCAGAAGACATATAGAAAATTCTGATAGGTTCACAAACACAAACTGTCATGCACCACTGTACCTCTCCCTGTAAACATCTACCTCTCCCTGTCACCCTCTACCTCTCCCTGTCACCATCTACCTCTTCTTGTCACCCACTACCTCTCCCCGTAACCATCTACCGCTCCCTGTCACCCGCTGCCTCTCCCTGTCACCATCTACCACTCCCTGTCACACTCTACCTCTCCAAGTCACCATTTTCCTGTCATCCACTGCCACTCCCTGTTACCCACTGCCTCTCCCTGTCACCATCTACCTCTCATTGTTACGCACTACCTCTCCCTGTCACCACTGCCTCTCCTTGTCACCCATTACCTCTTCCTCTCACCCACTGCCTCCCTGTTACCCACTGCCTCTCCCTGTCACCCACTGATTCTTCCTGTCACCCACTGCCTCTTCCTGTCACCCACTGCCTCAACCACTACCTCTTCCTGTCACCCATTGCCTCTACTCCATCACCCTCTACCTCTCCCTATCACCCGCTGGTTCTCCCTGTCACATGTCACTCTCTGCCTCTCCCTATCATTCACTGCCTCTCCCTGTCACCCACTGCGGTGTGGCATATTGTTAACCTGGAGTGGTCAGAGGAGTGGGGGTCCAAAGCATATTTTTGCACCTGGGCACACCCCTCACAAGTCCTGCCACTGCATTCAATTGATTTTGCTAAAGATTAAGCAGGAATAAATATTTCTCTAACGTCCTAGTGGATGCTGGGGACTCCGCCCAGCATCCACTACGGACTACGAGAAATAGATTTATCGGTAAGTAAAATCTTATTTTCTCTAACGTCCTAGTGGATGCTGGGGACTCCGTCAGGACCATGGGGATTAGCGGCTCCGCAGGAGACAGGGCACAAAAATAAAGCTTTAGGATCAGGTGGTGTGCACTGGCTCCTCCCCCTATGACCCTCCTCCAAGCCTCAGTTAGGTTTTTGTGCCCGTCCGAGCAGGGTGCAATCTAGGTGGCTCTCCTAAAGAGCTGCTTAGAAAACGTTTTTAGGTTTTTTATTTTCAGTGAGTCCTGCTGGCAACAGGCTCACTGCATCGAGGGACTTAAGGGAGAGAAGTGAACTCACCTGCGTGCAGGATGGATTGGCTTCTTAGGCTACTGGACACCATTAGCTCCAGAGGGATCGAACACAGGCCCAGCCATGGAGTCCGGTCCCGGAGCCGCGCCGCCGACCCCCCCTTGCAGATGCCGAAGATTGAAGAGGTCCAGAAACAGGCGGCAGAAGACTTTTCAGTCTTCATGAGGTAGCGCACAGCACTGCAGCTGTGCGCCATTGTTGTCAGCACACTTCACACAGCGGTCACTGAGGGTGCAGGGCGCTGGGGGGGGCGCCCTGGGCAGCAATGTATAATACCTTTTTTATGGCTAAAAATACATCACATATAGCCCTTGAGGCTATATGGATGTATTTAACCCCTGCCAGATCTCACAAACTCCGGGAGAAGAGCCCGCCGAAATAGGGGGCGGGGCTTATTCTCCTCAGCACACAGCGCCATTTTCCTGCTCAGCTCCGCTGTGAGGAAGGCTCCCAGGACTCTCCCCTGCACTGCACTACAGAAACAGGGTAAAACAGAGAGGGGGGGCACTTTTTTTGGCGATATTACTATATTTAAGCTGCTATAAGGATACAACACTTATATAGGGTTGTTCCCATATATATTATAGCGCTTGGGTGTGTGCTGGCAAACTCTCCCTCTGTCTCCCCAAAGGGCTAGTGGGGTCCTGTCTTCAATAGAGCATTCCCTGTGTGTCTGCTGTGTGTCGGTACGTGTGTGTCGACATGTATGAGGACGATGTTGGTGTGGAGGCAGAGCAATTGCCGGTAATGGTGATGTCACCCCCCAGGGAGTCGACACCGGAATGGATGGCTTTGTTTATGGAATTACGTGATAATGTCAGCACATTACAAAAATCAGTTGACGACATGAGACGGCCGGCAAACCAGTTAGTACCTGCCCAGGCGTCTCAGACACCGTCAGGGGCTGTAAAACGCCCTTTACCTCAGTCGGTCGACACAGACCCAGACACGGACACTGAATCTAGTGTCGACGGTGAAGAAACAAACGTATTTTCCAGTAGGGCCACACGTTATATGATCACGGCAATGAAGGAGACTTTACATATCTCTGATACTGCCAGTACCACAAAAAGGGGTATTATGTGGGGTGTGAAAAAACTACCTGTAGTTTTTCCTGAATCAGAGGAATTGAATGATGTATGTGATGAAGCGTGGGTTAACCCAGATAGAAAAGTGCTAATTTCAAAAAAGTTATTGGCATTATACCCTTTCCCGCCAGAGGTTAGGGCGCGCTGGGAAACACCCCCTAGGGTGGATAAGGCGCTCACACGCTTATCAAAACAAGTGGCGTTACCGTCTCCTGATACGGCCGCCCTCAAGGATCCAGCTGATAGGAGGCTGGAAACTACCTTAAAAAGTATATACACACATACTGGTGTTATACTGCGACCAGCCATCGCCTCAGCCTGGATGTGCAGTGCTGGGGTGGTCTGGTCGGATTCCCTGACTGAAAATATTGATACCCTGGATAGGGACAGTATTTTATTGACTTTAGAGCAATTAAAGGATGCTTTTCTTTATATGCGAGATGCTCAGAGGGATATTTGCACTCTGGCATCGAGAGTAAGTGCGATGTCCATATCTGCCAGAAGAAGTTTATGGACGCGACAGTGGTCAGGTGATGCGGATTCCAAACGGCATATGGAAGTATTGCCGTATAAAGGGGAGGAATTATTTGGCGTCGGTCTATCGGATCTGGTGGCCACGGCAACTGCCGGAAAATCCACCTTTTTACCTCAGACCCCCTCCCAACAGAAAAAGACACCGTCTTTTCAGCCGCAGTCCTTTCGGTCCTATAAGAACAAGCGGGCAAAAGGACAGTCATATCTGCCCCGAGGCAGAGGAAAGGGTAAGAGAGGGCAGCAAGCAGCTCCTTCCCAGGAACAGAAGCCCGCCCCGGGTTCTGCAAAGCCCTCAGCATGACGCTGGGGCTTTACAAGCGGACTCAGGAGCGGTGGGGGGTCGACTCAAGAATTTCAGCGCGCAGTGGGCTTGCTCACAGGTGGACCCCTGGATCCTGCAGGTAGTATCTCAGGGTTACAGGTTGGAATTCGAGAAGTCTCCCCCTCGCCGGTTCCTAAAGTCTGCTTTGCCAACGTCTCCCTCAGACAGGGCGACGGTATTGGAAGCCATTCACAAGCTGTTTTCTCAGCAGGTGATAGTCAAGGTACCCCTCCTACAACAGGAAAAGGGGTATTACTCCACACTATTTGTGGTACCGAAGCCGGACGGCTCGGTAAGACCTATTCTAAATCTGAAATCTTTGAACCTGTACATACAAAAATTCAAGTTCAAGATGGAGTCACTCAGAGCAGTGATAGCGAATCTGGAAGAAGGGGACTTTATGGGGTCCCTGGACATAAAAGATGCTTACCTGCATGTCCCAATTTGCCCTTCACATCAAGGGTACCTCAGGTTCGTGGTGCAAAACTGTCATTATCAGTTTCAGACGCTGCCGTTTGGATTGTCCACGGCACCTCGGGTCTTTACCAAGGTAATGGCCGAAATGATGATTCTTCTGCGAAGAAGAGGCGTATTAATTATCCCTTACTTGGACGATCTCCTGATAAGGGCAAGGTCCAGAGAACAGCTGGAGGACGGAGTAGCACTAACCCAAGTAGTGCTGCAACAACACGGGTGGATTCTGAATTTTCCAAAATCTCAGTTGACCCCGACAACACGTCTGCTGTTCCTGGGAATGATTCTGGACACGGTTCAGAAAAAGGTGTTTCTTCCGGAGGAGAAAGCCAAGGAGTTATCCGAACTTGTCAGGAACCTCCTAAAACCAGGAAAAGTGTCTGTGCATTAATGCACAAGAGTCCTGGGAAAGATGGTGGCTTCTTACCAAGCGATTCCATTCGGCAGATTCCACGCACGAACTTTTCAGTGGGATCTGCTGGACAAATGGTCCGGATCGCATCTGCAGATGCATCAGCGGATAACTTTATCGCCACGGACAAGGGTGTCTCTTCTGTGGTGGTTGCAGAGTGCTCATCTGTTAGAGGGCCGCAGATTCGGCATACAGGACTGGGTCCTGGTGACCACGGATGCCAGTCTGAGAGGCTGGGGAGCGGTCACACAGGGAAGAAACTTCCAGGGAGTATGGTCAAACCTGGAGATATCTCTTCACATAAATATACTGGAGCTAAGAGCGATTTACAATGCTCTAAGCCTGGCAAAACCCCTGCTTCAGGGTCAGCCAATGTTGATCCAGTCGGACAACATCACGGCAGTCGCCCACGTAAACAGACAGGGCGGCACAAGAAGCAGGAGAGCAATGGCAGAAGCTGCAAGGATTCTTCGCTGGGCGGAAGATCATGTGATAGCACTGTCAGCAGTGTTCATTCCGGGAGTGGACAACTGGGAAGCAGACTTCCTCAGCAGACACGATCTACACCCGGGAGAGTGGGGACTTCATCCAGAAGTCTTCCACATGATTGTGAACCGTTGGGAAAAACCAAAGGTGGACATGATGGCGTCTCGCCTCAACAAAAAACTGGACAGGTATTGCGCCAGGTCAAGAGACCCTCAGGCAATAGCTGTGGACGCTCTGGTAACGCCGTGGGTGTTCCAGTCAGTGTATGTGTTTCCTCCTCTGCCTCTCATACCAAAAGTACTGAGAATCATACGGCAAAGGGGAGTAAGAACGATACTCGTGGCTCCGGATTGGCCAAGAAGAACTTGGTACCCGGAACTTCAGGAGATGCTCACGGAAGATCCGTGGCCTCTACCTCTAAGACGGGACCTGCTTCAGCAGGGACCGTGTCTATTCCAAGACTTACCGCGGCTGCGTTTGACGGCATGGCGGTTGAACGCCAAATTCTAAGGGAAAAAGGCATTCCGGAAGAGGTCATTCCTACACTGGTAAAAGCCAGGAAGGAGGTGACTGCACAACATTATCACCGCATTTGGAGAAAATATGTTGCGTGGTGTGAGGCCAGGAAGGCCCCCACGGAGGAATTTCAATTGGGTCGATTCCTACATTTCCTGCAAACAGGATTGTCTATGGGCCTCAAGTTGGGGTCCATTAAGGTTCAAATTTCGGCCCTGTCGATTTTCTTCCAGAAAGAATTGGCTTCAGTTCCTGAAGTCCAGACTTTTGTAAAAGGAGTACTACATATACAGCCCCCGGTTGTGCCCCCAGTGGCTCCGTGGGACCTTAATGTAGTTTTGGATTTTCTCAAATCCCATTGGTTTGAGCCACTCAAATTGGCGGATTTGAAATATCTTACATGGAAAGTAACCATGCTACTGGCCCTGGCTTCAGCCAGGAGAGTGTCAGAATTGGCAGCTTTATCGTATAAAAGCCCATATCTGATTTTCCATTCGGACAGGGCAGAACTGCGGACGCGTCCTCATTTTCTGCCTAAGGTGGTGTCAGCGTTTCACCTGAACCAGCCTATTGTAGTGCCTGCGGCTACTAGCGATTTGTAGGATTCCAAGTTGCTGGACGTTGTCAGGGCATTGAAAATATATATTTCAAGGACGGCTGGAGTCAGAAAATCTGACTCGCTGTTTATACTGTATGCACCCAACAAGCTGGGTGCTCCTGCTTCTAAGCAGACGATTGCTCGTTGGATTTGTAGCACAATTCAACTTGCACATTCTGTGGCAGGCCTGCCACAGCCTAAATCTGTCAAGGCCCATTCCACAAGGAAGGTGGGCTCATCCTGGGCGGCTGCCCGAGGGGTCTCTGCATTACAACTCTGCCGAGCAGCTACGTGGTCGGGGGAGAACACGTTTGTAAAATTCTACAAATTTGATACCCTGGCTAAAGAGGACCTGGAGTTCTCTCATTCGGTGCTGCAGAGTCATCCGCACTCTCCCGCCCGTTTGGGAGCTTTGGTATAATCCCCATGGTCCTGACGGAGTCCCCAGCATCCACTAGGACGTTAGAGAAAATAAGATTTTACTTACCGATAAATCTATTTCTCGTAGTCCGTAGTGGATGCTGGGCGCCCATCCCAAGTGCGGATTGTCTGCAATATTTGTACATAGTTATTGTTACAAAAAAATCGGGTTGTTCTTGTTGTGAGCCGTCTGTTCAGAGGCTCCTACGTTGTCATACTGTTAACTGGGTTCAGATCACAAGTTGTACGGTGTGATTGGTGTGGCTGGTATGAGTCTTACCCGGGATTCAAAATCCTTCCTTATTGTGTACGCTCGTCCGGGCACAGTATCCTAACTGAGGCTTGGAGGAGGGTCATAGGGGGAGGAGCCAGTGCACACCACCTGATCCTAAAGCTTTATTTTTGTGCCCTGTCTCCTGCGGAGCCGCTAATCCCCATGGTCCTGACGGAGTCCCCAGCATCCACTAGGACGTTAGAGAAAATAAGATTTTACTTACCGATAAATCTATTTCTCGTAGTCCGTAGTGGATGCTGGGCGGAGTCCCCAGCATCCACTACGGACTACGAGAAATAGATTTATCGGTAAGTAAAATCTTATTTTCATGTCCCCCCTCCCCCCTTCCTTCCCCCAATGTGGGGGAAAATATAAAGGGGGTGCAGGTGACTCCCACTACATAGCTCTAAGTTGCTGAAATTGATTGAAGTTCCAAATCTCTTAACTAAAAAAGAAGAAGGAAGAGATGATGTGGGAGAATGATGAAGACAGGGGAAATGTGTAGTAAGGAAATACAGAGAATGGCAGATGGGGAGAAGATACAGAAATGTAAGAGAGAGACCCGGGGAGGATTGTGGATGAGATGATATTGGACGAGTGAATGATCAGGACCTGAGGATGACATGAGGAAAGGGTATGATAAAAGATGGAAGATGAAAAATACAGAATTATTTCAGATAATTGCAGAAAATGATGTACAGAGGAGGATGGGGGTAGCAGACAGGTAAGAGGAACATGAGACAATAACATGGAGAGCGATGTAGAGGGCTAAAAATAAGCGAGCGGCGGGTAGGAGAGAATAGTAATAGGGATGGATCTTAATGGAGAGATGGGAGGGGGTGGGTGAGGAAGCCACAGGCTGGAGAGGGGGTTGTCTGGTGCAGCCGGCATGATACACAACAGTCTCTGTTTTATCAATGGCTTTTCCTGCAGCATTAAGCAGTAAGGGATCCTCTGACAAGTGCGGTAATGTGACCCAGCCTGTGAAACTATAGGCCTAGCTAAAACAGCAGTGAGCTTTGCACAGGAGCCCTAACTACAAAGGCACCGCTGCTCTTCCATGGAAGATGGGCAGAGCTGTGACAGGTTAAATAAAGATAATTTAATCATGTCCTGATTCTTCCCCTTATACAGAGTGCAAATGCAGCCACATTACCATGAGTCTGAGTGGTGAGATTTTACTACTGCTGTGTATATATATATATATATATATATCTCCTCAGTCACCGTCATTGGCTCTCTGATAGCTAGGGGGATGGTAGCTACGGATCACTGTGATATATCGCAGATCTCTGCCCGTCATGATGCTGCCTGCACTAAATGCAGCAATTTATTTTCTAGAATGGTATTTAAAAATGTATTACCTAATAAATATGCAACATATTAAAATGGCCTGCAAGCCCAGGGCACGATGGTGCATGTACATCTCAATGCAGGAGGGGGGGGAGGTTCTATTGGCAGTAATAAAGCATTATATGATAAGTGACTGACGGAGAGATCGTGACTGAGGAACGCTGTATATGGAGGGTGCTGCAGGCGTGATCTCAGTAATAGCTGCACAGGGGAGCAGTCTGAGACAGTGCTGCAGGAGTATATATACGATTGGACAGCGTATACTGTATTTGCAATTCAGGAAAAATGACATTTTCTTTATTATATTCAGATATGATTATCTATAAATAAATATGTTCATTTTTGTTTTGTGTTTGTGTGTGTGGAGGGGGGGGGGTCAGGTGGGGGGGGAATGCAGTATTTTTTTGTCCAGTTCTACTAGTAATTATGTCCGATTGCATCCCACTGAGAATAGGACTGACATACACAGAGTTGCATAAATCCACGTTTGTACATGTGCTGTGTGCTGACACTCGCCATCTGCGCCTGCGCACAGAGGGGGTAATTTCAAGTTGATCGCAGCAGGACATTTTTTAGCAGTTGGGCAAAACCATGTGCACTGCAGGGGAGGCAGATATAACATGTGCAGAGAGAGTTAGATTTGGGTGGGTTATTTTGTTTCTGTGCAGGGTAAATACTGGCTGCTTTATTTTTACACTGCAATTTAGATTGCAGATTGAACACACCCCACCCAAATCTATCTCTCTCTGCACATGTTATATCTGCCTCCCCTGCACATGGATTTGCCCAACTGCTAAAAAAATTCCTGCTGCGATCAACTTGGAATTACCCCCAGAGTTCCGTCCAGCTCAGAACAAGCCCAGAATCTAGTTAGGCCTACACTGAATGCTGCTGATTGTAGCGTTGCGGCACTCCTATTATGGCTCTCATTAATAGGATGTAGCAGGTACATTGACTTCAGGATATACTGAGTATTCAAAAGGGATGTCCCATTAAATTCCACTGTAGATGGTTCCCTTGGATGGGTTCAGTATGTTTGACCAGCGACCGGTATACCGGCAGTCACAATACCGTTGCCGGCCTCCCGATCCCAACACGGGAGAGGTAACTATGTTATCCCCTCTCTCCTACCCCCAACCCTCCCCTCCCGCTGACTAACCCTAACATCCCTCTGGTGGTGCCTAACCCTAACCCTCCCCCCCTAAGTGCCTAAACCTAATCTCCCCCCAGTGGTGCCTAACCCTAACCTCCCCCCGCAGCCTAATCCTAACTCCTCCCCTGCAGCCTAACCCTAACCTCCCCCCGCAGCCTAACCCTAACTCCTCCCCTGCAGCCTAACCCTAACCTCCCCCCGCAGCCTAACCCTAACTCCTCCCCTGCAGCCTAACCCTAACCTCCCCCCGCAGCCTAACCCTAACTCCTCCCCCGCAGCCTAACCTCCCCCTGCAGCCTAACCCTAACTCCTCCCCCTGCAGCCTAACCCTAACCCACCCCGGGTGGAGCATAAACTTACCCTCCCCGTCCCTAACTGCTATACTTATGGTTGGGATTCCGGCTGTCAGTATTCTGACGTGTGTTGGGATCCTGAAAGCCGACATCTTAACCGCACCCCCCTTGAATAATTGATTGTTATAAGGTCCGTCGACAGGTTTAAGAGTCCTGACATTGGCAGGTTAACTATACCCCAAACCCCCCCCCCCCCCCCCCCCCCAACACACCTATCTCCCCCATACCCTTACTAACTGCGGCACCCCCTGGTTTCACTCTCTTCGGGGCCCATTCATCAATAAATATTTGTGGCTTATTCCCTAGAAACACCAATTTTTCGGGTTGGTGGTGGGAGGGGGAATAGTGGTAACCGCAAATATAAGTTTCTATGCTGGATATAATGCTATCAGATTTAAGTCCTTCTGAGCCTGGCCCCTGAAGATGACGTTAGCCTGTTGTAGCCTATGGGCTACAGATCGCAAAAGTAATCTGCAGAGGGTTCTTCCTGAACCTTCCCCGGCAATGGCCACCATGCATGCCTGGTCAGTGGGCCACGAATGTGAGTCCTATTACCATTCTGAACACATTGCAGGGACGGTCTTCTTACGGAGTCCCTGTGGGTGTACAATGATACCCCCATGCCGGTATAATCACATCCTGCAATATGATTCTGGATACTAATATTGCGCCCAGAACGCATTGCGCATGCCATTTTTGATAAATACGTCTGTGCAGCCCAGATTGTTCACTATTTCTTTAGGTTCCCATGACTGGATCACGTGTCGTGATTTTATAATGATTGATGCGTATGCGCTGTCTGTTTCTTTTCTTTGTTTATGCTTAGTGAACGTTATGCTATGCTGTACCCCCCCCTCCCCCCTGTATTGCGCAGATGGCTGGTGACGCGATGGAACGTAACGCTGAAAGCCGGTATCGCCAGCCAGCAAAGGAGATATTGTTGTTCACTGATTATGTTTTATCACTGTGATTTCAAATATTTATCACTGCAGGTAAATGGAGGTGCAAGGTACAGGGCACCAGCGAGGGTCTTCCAGTGCATCTCGGTGTAGCAGGTTGTGATTCAGCAGACAGTAATGTAGCGTAGATACTAGTACAGACTCTGTAGTAGTAGAGCACAGTGACTGAGCAGTGAATACAGTAACAGCATAGGAGCTACTGTCACGGGTCAGGGTGTACAATGCCAGAACTATGGTCATATCAGGGAGTGTAGCCTGCGTGTGCGAGGATGGATACACAGTGACAGAACGCAGAGCAGCCGCTTATAGAGCCTAATTCAGATCTGTTTGCTCACTAACGTTTTTCGCTGTGCAGCGACCAGGTAACTACTGCGCATGCGTATGCACCGCAATCCCGGATCGTTGTTGTGCACTGGTTCTAGCGAAGAATCCATTCGCACAGCTGAACACAAGGTGATTGACAGGAAGAGGGCGTTTGTGGGTGGCAACTGACCGTTTTCAGGGAGTGGTTGGAAAAACGCAGGCATGTCGAGGCGTTTGCAGGGCGGGTGTCTGACGTCAGTTCCGGGCTTGAATAGGCTGAAGTGATCGCAGTGGCTGAGTAAGGTCAGAGCTACTCAGAAACTGCATAGGCTGTTTTTGTACCACTCGGCTGCACATGCGTTCGCACACTTGCAAAGCTCAAATACACTCCCCTATAGGCGGCGTCTATCTGTTCGCAGCGCTGCAAAAAGTAGCTAGCGAGCGAACAGATCTGAATTAGGCCCAAAGTACAAACGTGCAGATCTCAGAGAAATATACAGCATTTATACAGAAACAACATATATCAAACACTATTTTTAACAAAGTAATTCTTAATTCAATCATAGACTGTATTTTTGTGCATTGGCTGTAGAAATGGGAAGCATTTGATATCCTGGCTGTCGTAATCCCGACGCTCAGCATATCGGCACCGGGATCCCGACAGCCGGCATACCGACAACTATTCTCCCTCTTGGGGTGTCCATGACACCCCTGGAGGGAGAAAAAATAGCGCGGTGCACGCAGCAAGCCCGCAAGGGGCTCTTTTGCGCTCGCCCCACTGCCGGCATGCCGGCGGTCGGGATCCCGACAGCCACATAACGTAGTAGACCCGTAGAAATATGTGCTTTACCTCTGTCTATGAGCACACCCAGCTGGTGTGGTTACTCTCCCCACACTCCCACTTTTTCATATGTGTGCATTTATTCCCATACACATCTGCAGAGCATTGTGATTTTAAAGGACTGCAGGTGACAGAGAGAGGTCACCGGGGGTCATTCAGACCTGATCGCTGCTGTGTTTTCGCTCAGCAGCGATCGGGTATGAACTACGCATGCATATGCACCGCAATGCGCAGGCGCAAGGTCCCCCCAGCGACGGGGATCGGCGGGTAGTGACAGGATGGCCGAAGAAAGTGATCGCACTGGCGATCGCAAGAAGATTGACAGTAAGAGGCCGTTTGTGGGTGTCAACTGACCGTTTCCTAGGAGTGTCCGGAGAAACGCAGGCGTATCCAGCCGTTTGAAGGTAGGGTTCCTGACGTCAGCTCCGGCCCCGATCATCGCACTGGAAGAGTAAGTCCTGAGCTGTGCAGAGACTGCACAAACTTTTGTTTGTGCAGCTTTCTGCACAGGCATTTGCACCCCTGCACAGCGATTACCCCCTCCCCCTGTAGGCGGCGACTACCTGGTTGCAGCAGTGCAAAAAAAACGCCTGCTTGCCACCAGGTCTGAATTAGGCCCTATGCATTGTAAATAGACCCCTTAAAGTCATTGGGAGAGCTGTCGGTACCCTGTACACAGCAGATAAGAAGTTGCTGACTATCAATTAAGGAGGCCAAACCCGGGCCAATTTTTCAATCCCAGGTATCAGGATTAAAAAATGGTCAATCCCGGGATTCGCCCCGCCCCGCACACATAACTCACGATGGGGCGGGAGGGTGGGGGACATCCTTTGGACTCAGTGGCAAATGACGGCGGACGGCTGACTGCACAGCGTGACCTATGACTGCACGTCACACTGCGCAGGGGGAGACAGGAGGGGGGAGCCGGGCAGCATCCTGAGGACGCTCAACACTGTCCGCCTTTAAAAAAACAAAGGGCCGCATGATCCCTCAATCCTCGGGATTGGAGCTTCCAATCCCGGGATTAAATCCTGGACGATTTTTGGCCTAAATCCCGGGATCCCGACGATCCCGATCCCGGGATTGGCCACCCTACTATCATTATCAAGCTTTCCTTTCATGCATTTAAGAGTCAAAATATCTCTCTCTCCTTTGCTCCTATTGGTCTCTGAGAGGTTCGGCAATGTTTAGTTCAGGTGACAGGTAACCTCTGATAACTGAGACTCTATCCTCTCCTGACTGGAAATAGCTGGGTTCAGTACTTATAAGGCAAATACCACTGACTCATCACAAAATCTCCTGAACCATGAGGACTAGGAACTTGACATTTGGACAGTAGCTTGCCTTTGTGATGTAGGCGCCCACTAAGAAGGGATTTTTCAAAATTCCACCAGCAAAGGGGTTAAAAGGGGTGAGAGGATTATTGGGAATTCCCCCCTCAGAGAGGAGAGCCCACCCAGCTATTTATTATTTATTGAGTTTTAGACACAATGGGGGAGATTCAATTCTTTTCACCCCTTGTCACACCCATTCTGTTTCTGCCCTCAGGGGCGTGGTATTATTATTTCAGCTCGCTACCCCCGGAGTATGGAGGCACCCAACCCTTTACACAGCTAAACCTGATCACTATGGGCGCAATATGCACAATAACGGAGATCATTTTAGAAGGAAATTGGGCGTGATATGTCATTTGAATCTCACCCAATGAATAGCGTTTCTTACGCGCTGCTATACACATGGATGTCGTTTGCTTACATGTAAAGAATACAACCATATTTATCAAGACCCGGACTTGCAAACAAGTGAGAAACTATAAAAACCACTGGTGTCAGGTGAGTTTCTGTAGCTTAGCAGGTGATGGGGGGAAGGGGGAGGGGGGGCACAGGGAGGGAGGGTAGCGGGTACTAATTACAGGTTGGTATTGGGATCCCAGCGCTTGGGTTGTCGGATATCAGAACACAGACAGCGGCATCCCAACATGCAGAATCCCGATACCTGTTCGTTAAGTATGCCAACACTAACCCCCTAACCCTCCCACCCTGCAGCCTAAACCTAACCCTCCCCAGCGGTGTCTAACCCTAACTGTCCCTCTGCAACCTAAACCTATCCCCCCCACGCAGCTTAACCCTGAACTGGCCTGGCATACTTACGAGCGGGATGCCAACAGACAGGATTCTGGCACCAGCATTTTAACCTATGTCAGAGTTCCGGCATTGGCATGCCCTAATTACAGATGTCCCCCATTGCAGCAGCACCGCATAGGGGCAGATTTATTAAGCTCGGTGAAGTGATAAATTGGAAGCTGATAAAGGACCAACCAGTCAGCTCCTGTCATTTTTCAAACCCAGCCTGTGACATTGAAGTTAGGAGTTGATTGGCTGGTCCTTTATCACCTTCCACTTGATCACTTCACCGAGCTTAATAAATCTGCCCCATAGTATTTTTGAATTATTTTCTTGTGGAGGAGGCGTGGCCATGGTTCCCCCAATGTAGCCACACCCACTTAGTACCCAGACTCTCAGCGCTTGTTGGTTGTCTCAATAAGGTGTGTGTGTGTGTGTGTGTGTGTGTGTGTGTGTGTGTATATATTTCTATTTGTATGTATGTATATCTTTGAACTGTAAGCAGATGGCAATCAGCAAGCCCTGTTTACACATATACACTGTCTCTGATACACACTCAAGTACACGGTCACATACAGTAGTTACTAACCTTCAATCAGCATTGGCTAAGATTACAGACACACAGCAGCCAGTCCGCATGATCAGAGATTCCAACAATTTCAGATAATTGTCAGGAACAGTTTTCCGCTGCATGCACATTAGGAAACTTGCTGTATTTGGTCACAGTGGACCTTGGAGTACTACAATTCCCATCATGTCCTGTGTCCTGACTGTGAGAGTAGTGGTGTGTATTTGAGATAATATATATATATATTTTTATAAATATTAATTTCTACACCATACAGAATGATGAGAATGAGGAGGACAGGTATCAAAATTTTGTGGAGTTAAAGTGAAGACGTTGTCCATAGCAACAAAATCATTTTACATGCTGTCCTTACAAAAATGACAGAAGTTGTTGAATCTTGTGGACTTTTATTTCTCTCCAAGATTTAATAAATCACACAGTCACGGGTAAAGGAAAATCAGTACAACTAGAATGTCTGGTTACAGACATGACATCATATCGGAAGCCCCAAAACACATCTTGGTGATGGGGCAGCTTGGAGATACATGTTTATCCCTCCTGAGACCTCTGAGCAAGGTGAGGTGTATTGCACACCCAGCCCTGTTTGTGCTTTCTGCTCCCAGCTGGTCTATATTGTGCATGTGATGCCCAGACTAGCCCATCAGTACAGAGATCTCCACCAGCATCACCAGGCCCTCACCTCTGGCCTCTCTAGCAGCTGCATGGGCTGCCCGCTGCTGTGTACACTTCTACAGTTTTGATGGACCATGCTTGGGTTCTAATTATGCTCCAGAGAAGAACTCCGGATGGACCCTGTCTTTGGGTCTTGGAGATGTGTCTCACCTCTAGCACACTATAGCACCCCTCTGTCTTAAATACGTTGCTTCTTTTTAACTGCACTCCTTCCTCTGTCTTACATATATTCCTTCTTAATAGTGTATGGATCCTCAAAGGCAACACAACAGGTCTTGCATCTGGGCTTAGAACTATGCACCACTGACAAGGGGGAACTCAGCTCAGAAATGGATGCCATCAAGCTGTCCAGATGTCCTCATTGGGCAGATCAGAAAGGGAAATTATTTATTTATAACCTGATTTTCCATTTGGGGAAATTGCGATGTATGGAGATGAGTAACGTCAGACCATATCTATCTACATGCAGGTTCCCATACTACAACCACTGTACGGTATTTCACCTTTCTAGTCCTCTTACTGTACATGCTACTTTCCTGTGTTACCAGCCATGCTGGGCTCCCTGCAGTTTCCTGCGTAATAATATTTGACTGCTTTCTATGGATGTAATCCCCAGGTGGTCTACACAGAGTACTGTATAAGATACGTGAGGTCTGGCAAGCTGTATCGTTCATATATATCCTGAAAGCCTGGTTACCTACTTACTGTATAGTGTATTGTATGTTCATACAGCCTGCGGCATTGGAAGGTTCCTGTTTTGCTCCATCTACTGCTAATTACTGACGCATTCTGATATAAAATAACTGACTGAATCAGACTCTTTCCAGCTCATGTCTCTTTGTACAGAGGCTCCCGTGCCCTCTTATCTCAGTACAGCACAGGCGTTTGCAGTAAACACCTGTTTTATTTGCTGTGAATGGGGAAGAAGATAGGATACACCCTATAACAGACCCGAATCCACTATTATGCAAGATTTTCCTCATGGTCACCGGCACTCTCACGTCCATCGTGATACATATATTCACCGGACAAATATGTACACCACCGCCTGTATTACCAAATGCTGTTCTCAAATCTGAAACCCCCCCCACACACACACACATATATACACACACACTTTCTTAATATTTTTCCCATTTATTATTATGGCACTAGCATACTCCGTGGCGCTTTAATACATATGTGGTCATTCCGAGTTGTTCGCTCGCTAGCAGTTTTTAGCAGCCGTGCAAACGCTAAGCCGCCGCCCACTGGGAGTGTATTTTAGCATAGCAGAAGTGCGAACGAATGGATCGCAGAGCGGCTATAAAGTTTTTTTGTGCAGTCTTAGAGTAGCTCAAAACCTACTCAGCGCTTGCGATCACTTCAGACTGTTCAGTTTCTGTTTTGATGTCACAAACACGCCCTGCGTTCGCCCAGCCACACCTGTGTTTTTTCTGGCACGCCTGCGTTTTTCCGAACACTCCCTGAAAACGGTCAGTTGACACCCAGAAACGCCCACTTCATGTCAGTCACTCTGCAGCCACCAGTGCGACTGAAAAGCTTCGCTAGACCCTGTGTGAAACTACATCGTTCATTGTAATAATACGTTGCGCGTGCACATTGCGCCGCATACACATGTGCAGAAGTGCCCTTTTTTTGCCTCATCGCTGCGCAGCGAACGAATACAGCTAGCGATCAACTCAGAATGACCACCATAGTCTTCACTAATCCACCTATATGTCTGCATATCTATGTTTTTACTGGTCAAATGAGCGCCTATTTACTTAGATGACTGTGCCCTAAGTGGAGAATGGAACATTAAACCATCACCTTCACTGTATGAGGCCAAACCAGCACCAAAGGCTTCTGTGGAACTTAACTAACCAAGTCACCATTAACGTCACAGTTATGAATCCATGGAAACATGGGTGATTGATGACCACGATTTACCAGTGTGTGTAATAATTGGATTACCATAATAACAGCGCCCTGTTGGATTTGTTCTCTTCACTTTTGCAACAAGTGCGAGAATCCCACCAAACTGTGTGTACGCACCTTAACATGTGTGGGCTACATGCAAAAGCAGCCAGTATTTATCCTGCACAGAAACAATATAGATGTATTTGCTCCCCTTGCATTGCAGTATGGTTTGTTCCAGACACAAAGTTACTTGCTTTACTTACAGACATGAATCAGGCCCACTGTATTGGGGACAGCAATAAATGACTATTGGATCTCTCAGTTGGTTCTGTTATATTGGGCCTAATTCAGTAAGGATAGCAAATTCTGCTAATCAGCAGAACTTGCTATTCTTTTCCTAGAATGCTGGGGGGCCCCCATCGCTGGACAAGGCCGCCCCAGCATGCTGACCGCCACCTCTTCTCCCTTCAACTAGCAGAAATTGCAATCATTATTATTATTATTACACTTTATTTATAAGGCGCCACATGTGTTTCGCAGCGCCGTACAAAGGACAGTACAAACATAGCATTACAGTAAATAAATAACAGAAATAGAGTACAGGTAACAGAGCACCACACATTCTCAAGACATAATACAGCTAAGATGTAAGTATTGATGGAGTGCTCATCGTACTACTAGAGGCTGGTGGCCATAGATAGAGATGAGCCTTTACTAGCAGGATAAAGATGGTCGTTGAGTAGGGGAGAGCTGCGAGTGAAATGTGTCGAGACGAGGGCTTAGATAACAAGAGGAAAGAGGGCCCTGCTCTGAAGAGCTAACAATCTAGTGGGGAGGGGCGACAGACAGATGACAAGAGGTGCAGGCAAGTGGGAGGTAGCCTGATGACAGTATGTAAGCAAAGCTGAGATGTTCACGGCATGAGGCAGGGGGGTGGAGGTGCGGCTTCAGCATTGGGTTATGCATCGGGAGGGTATGCTTTGATGAATAGGTGGGTTTTTAGTGCCCGTTTGAAGCTTTGCAAGGTCAGGGAGAGTCTAATGGAGCGGGGGAGTGCGTTCCACTGAAGGGGTGCAGCACGTGCAATTTATACTTGCCTACTCTCCCGGAATGGCCGGGAGGCTCCCGAAAAATGGGTGACCCTCCCGGCACCCCGGAAGAGCAGGCAAGTCTCCCGATTTCAGGGGTCCCCCCCCTGCCTGGCCGCCCACTTAGGGAGTAAAGTGGGCGGCCCGGGCAGGCGATGACGCGATTCTTGTTGAATCGCGTCATCATAGCCACGCCCCCTACTATATAATGCCAGTAATAGCAGCAGCACCCAGTGGGGGCGTGGCTTACATGACACGATCCTGCAGCCATGCCCCATCCTGCCTCGCCACAGCCCGCCCCGCCTCTGGTCTGCACCCCTCTGCCCGGCACGTTGCAGCACCCCCCCCCCCCCCCCCCCGCTGAGCCGAGAGAGAGCAGCCAAAAAGTCGGCAAGTATGTCGCAATTTCTGCTTGTTAGCAGAAACAGTGGACGGCTCCTGCGCCCGCAGGAGTTCCATTGCCATGATCTTGATCGCGCGCAGATACATGTGACGTCACGCAGCCGCCGTGATCACGCCCCCCCCTGTTTGGCCGCCTCCACTCCCCCCCGTTCGCGCAGCACCGCCCCCACAATGCTCCATCTCCTCCCTGGAAATATTTGCACTAAAATGTAAATGAGAAACATTTAAAATAAAACGTATTACTATTATTCATTACGGTTCACCTTGAGCAGAGTCGGGCAGCTTGCAGCTATCCAGTTGGCTGGCTGAGCTTGCTTGGGCTAGTAGTTCCACACACTAGCTGAATAGCCCTCGCTTATAACCTCTTGTATATAATAGATGTATTCGGAACGCTGCAGCCACTATTGTGTTTTGTCGCTGGTAAGGTCAAGATCTGTTCAGAACAGTATTACTGGCTGCTGCCAAGTTTCATTCTATTAATTCTTTCCCCTGTGTCATTACAATGAATAGGGAAGCACAGTGAGTAAGTGGCGGTTACAGGAAATACAGAAGTTATTATTCAGGCAGGGGGTCACGAGTTGGGAAACTGTGAAGGATGGTGCCATTAAGAACTAACATCAAGAGCTCATGTAAAAGAGAAGTACTGTGTGTGACTTTATTTCAGCTCGTCATCCTTTCAAGTCCAGGAATGGTTATTATGGTGGATGGTTATATGGCAGTAAGGTATAGCTGCGATACCCCAGTCTCACTTGGGCCCAGATTTATCAAGCCTTGGAGAGTGCTAAATAGCACGTGATAAAGTACCAACCAATCAGCTCCTAACTGTCATTTTTCAAATACAGCCTGTGACACGGCAGCTAGGAGCTGATTGGAGGGTACTTTAACACCATGCAATTTATCACTCTCCAAGGCTTGATAAATCTCTAGTCGATAGGGCTATACAATCACTATGGGAGGGCCATTCAGAGTTGCGCACAAGTCACTTGCAATTACACTCTCACAGAGTGTGCGCAGAAATAAATGTGGACGTTCACCGGCATGCTGTACTGCCCGCATCTATGTGATGTCACCGCCCATATCCGTGCGCTTGGCTTCATAGCCGTCTTCATTGTTAGGGGTCTATTCAAGAAGTGAGCCAGTGGAGAATTTGCCCATGGCAACCAATCAGTGCTGAGGTAACATTTATAAAGTGCATTCTATAAAATTATAGGTAGCAGCTGATTGGTTGTCATGGGCAACTTCTCTACTAGCTCACTTCATACTTTTCACTGCTGCACGAATAGACCCCTTAGTGCGGACTTAGGGGGTCATTCCGAGTTGTTCGCTCGTTGCCGATTTTCGCTATGCTGCGATTAGTTGCAAATTGCGCATGCGCAAGGCACGCAGGGCGCATGCGCTTAGTTATTTAACACAAAACTTAGCTGTTTTACTGTGGCTTCTGCGGCGCTTTTCAGTCGCACTGGTGTTCGGTAAATGATTGACAGGAAAAGGGCGTTTCTGGGTGGTAACTGAGCGTTTTCCGGGAGTGTGCTAAAAAACGCAGGTGTGTCAGGGAAAACCGCGGGAGTGTCTGGAGAAACGGGGGAGTGGCTGGCCGAACGCAGGGCGTGTTTGTGACGTCAAACCTGGAACTAAACGGACTGAGCTGATCGCAATTCGTGAATAGGTCCGGAGCTACTCAGAAACTGCAAAGAATTATTTATTAGCAAATCTGCTACTCTTTCGTTCGCAATTCTGCTAAGCTAAGATACACTCCCAGAGGGCGGCGGCCTAGCGTGTGCACTGCTGCTAAAAGCAGCTAGCGAGCGAACAACTAGGAATGAGGGCCTTAGGGCCTGAATCAGGCCTGATCGCTGCAGTGCATTTTCGCACAGTGGGCTATCAGGTGATGATTACGCATGCGTATGCACCGCAGTGCACACGTGCATCGGCAAACACCAACAGGCATCGCCGGTCAGCCAGCGGGCTGGTGCGAAAATTCTAAGTGCACAGCCATTCTCATGCTGATTGACAGGGAGAGGCCGTTTTTGGGTGGTGACTGACCGTTTTCTGGGAGTGTCAGTGAAAACGCAGGCGTGTCCAAGCGTCTTCAGGGCGGGTGTGTGACTTCAGCTTCGGCCCTGATCAGCCTCTTCTCATCACACTGTAGGAGTAAGTCCTGGGCTGCGCACAGACTGCACACATTAGGAAAATCATTCAATGTGAGTGAGGTGCAAGTTTTTTTTTAGCAGCTCGGCGTACATGTGATCGCACACCTGTACGGCGAATATACACTCCCCTTGCGCGGCGACTATCTGATCGCAGGACTACAATTTTAGCAGCCTAGCAATCAGATCTGAATCACACCCGTAGACCAGCTCTATCCCGATGCAAGAGATCGTCTGAAAATAGACTGCTCCTGCACATCTCAGCCTAGCCTGCAATGCCATCTATACATCACATCAAGCTGCCTATGTGCAAACATTCTGTCACCCCCCCCCCCCCCCCCCACCCAAGTGCATACTGCTATGAATCACTTATGAAATGTGTACGCTGGGCTGCGGAGCCCCCGTAGTCTATCATAGCAGCACACTAAATAGCAGGAAGACCAGGCAAGTCTCTGTGATAATGTTGGGCAGCGTATTTTGGGGAGTGTCTGTGATTCTATCTTATCTAGGAAATGTCTGGAGATTAGGCAAGGCCATTCAAGAGGTCACCATCAGTAGTGCCATTGGTGCTTTGCATCGATGGAATTAAACCATCAACAGTTACAACGATCACTGGGCATCCCTACGTGGCGGGACAGTCAGGAAATGGAGGCAGGAGTCATCTGTAGGAGATAGTTGCCCCCTGAATGCATCTGCATGATCCGAATGCTGCGTCAGATCGCCATCGCGACCATCCGTCGCTACTCGCAATGGTAGCAGCCCTCGGCTAGTCTGCGTAAAGCCAAAGCTATCAATCATGCTGCAGTGATCTCACATAGGTGGTCATTCCGAGTTGATCGCAGCCAGCAACTTTTTGCTTAGCAGGGCTGAGATCACCTGAGCATCGCTTCTTAGCTAAAAAATTTTCAAGCAGAACAAGACTAGCCCTGGACATACTTACCCTGTGTGATGATCTCTGCGATGCTGGAGCCGGCTTTGACGTCAGACATCCGCCCTCCGTTCTCCTGGACACGCCTGCGTATTCTTCTCCACTCCCCGAAAACGGTCTCCAACGGTCCGGATCCGCCCAGGTACGCCTTCTTTCTGTCATTCTTCTTTGCAGTCGACTCTGCGACCGCTTCCTGTCGCCGGGCAACGTCGCGCACGCGCATTGCGGCCGCCGTGCATGCGTATTCCGGACCTGTTTGCACCGCAGCGATAAACCGCTGCGTGCGAACAGGTCAGAATGACCCCGATAACCCATTGTACAGATGCGCAAACACCCAAACATGGAATTTGTATTCCTTTAGAATCTAGGCTTTCACGAGCAGGGCCCTCATCCCTCATGTGCCTTTATGTCTCTTACTTAACCTATCTTCTTTTCAATACTCCCTTTGATGGCACCAAATCCCGCGGTTTTCTGTCGCCCTGATACTTATTTCAGTGCTGTTTACTGACGCAGCAATGTTTATATACCCTGTACTTGTCCTATATTGTATTGAATTGTAAGCCACTGTCTTCATGTTTTGCTTATTTGTTTACTCTGTGATTGGGCGCTGCGGATACCATGTGCCTCCATATAAATAAAGGATGATGATAATAATAATAATAATAATAATAATACTAATAATAATCTGTCCGGTTTGCGTTAAAATTGGAATCAGGAGCGGATTTGGAATAAGTGGGGCCGTTCTCACTGTGCCAGGTGTGAGCCATGTGGCATTTCCCCTCGCAGCTGCTTTTTCTGGACAGGTGCTCACAGGCTGCCGCACGGACAGTATATGTAGGGTAATACTGATGTATGTGCAAAATGTCTTCTACTTACTGTTGTGTTATACATACATCCCATGTCCTGTGACGCTCCAGATTTACCGCCCTATTTTCTTGCAATGCGGTGTATGTTTTCTTTTGTCTTGTGTTTTGAAGTTAGGAAAGTTTGTAGGTTCTACTTTTAAAATGCAATAAAATAAAGCTGATATATAAAAATATCACTACACCTAGCTGTAGACGCAGACATTCAAAATGGTTATAAACGCTGCATTCGTGGTCTTGTTCAACTTCTAGAATCTATCAGATGTCTTTCCAGGATGGGTTAGCTTGGTGTCCAGCGGGTATACAGTATATGGGCTATAGGAGGTAACCTGCTGTGGGTTATGTACCAGTCTTACCAGCTTGGAAATATCTTTCACTCTGTTCTTGCCTTGCGTGGAGACACACATCCTAAAAGTAAACAATGTGATGCATTACGACCATTGCCAGCATAATACACGATATTCACTATTTAGTAAACAAAAGGCTTTCCCATTGTCTCAATCAGCAGATATTACTTATAATGAATACTATTGTATCACAGTGTCCTTTCATTGTCCAGACATGATGACCTGTAACTGCTGAAGCCTATGAATGTTACACTGACTGTACCGGGAATACAATCACACTGACTGTACCAGGAATACAATCACACTGACTATAGCGGGAATACAGTCACACTGACTGTACCGGGAATACAATCACACTGACTGTACCAGGAATACAATCACACTGACTATAGCGGGAATACAGTCACACTGACTGTACCGGGAATACAATCACACTGACTGTACCGGGAATACAGTCACACACTGACTGTACCGGGAATACAAATCACACACTGACTGTACCAGGAATACATTCACACTGACTATAGCGGGAATACAATCACACTGACTATACCGGGAATACAATCACACTGACTGTACCGGGAATACAGTCACACACTGACTGTACCGGGAATACAAATCACACACTGACTGTACCGGGAATACAGTCACACCGACTATAGCGGGAATACAATCACACTGACTATAGCGGGAATACAGTCACGCTGACTGTACCGGGAATACAATCACACTGACTGTACCGGGAATACAATCACACTGACTATAGCGGGAATACAATCACACTGACTATAGCGGGAATACAATCACACTGACTATAGCGGGAATACAGTCACACTGACTATAGCGGGAATACAGTCACACTGACTATAGCGGGGATACAATCACACTGACTATAGCGGGAATACAGTCACACTGACTATAGCGGGAATACAAATCACACTGACTGTACCGGGAATACAAATCACACACTGACTGTACCGGGAATACAGTCACACTGACTATACCGGGAATACAATCACACTGACTATACCGGGAATACAATCACACTGACTATAGCGGGAATACAGTCACACTGACTGTACCAGGAATACAATCACACTGACTATAGCGGGAATACAGTCACACTGACTGTACCGGGAATACAATCACACTGACTGTACCGGGAATACAAATCACACTGACTGTACCGGGAATACAATCACACTGACTATAACGGGAATACAATCACACTGACTATAACGGGAATACAGTCACACTGACTGTACTGGGAATACAATCACACTGACTATGGCGGGAATACAGTCACACTGACTATAGCGGAAATACAATCACACTGACTATAGCGGGAATACAGTCACACTGACTATAGTGGGAATACAATCACACTGACTATAGCGGGAATACAATCACACTGACTATGGCGGGAATACAATCACACTGACTATAGCGGGAATACAATCACACTGACTGTACCGGAAATACAATCACACTGACTGTACTGGGAATACAATCACACTGACTGTACCGGGAATACAATCACACTGGTTGTACTGGGAATACAATCACACTGACTGCCACAGGAATACAGTCATACTGGTTGTACTGGGAATACAATCACACTGACTGCAGCGGGAATACAGTCACACTGTCTATAGCGGGAATACAATCACACTGACTATAGCGGGAATACAGTCACACTGACTATATGTCACGATCCGGGTATCTGGACGCCATTTCTTACCCATCAGATGCCTCCTAAGGCTGGCTCAGCGCTCCAGGACCGGATCCCATCTGTTATCCTGATGTGTACATTCCTGTATCCTCTCCTGTCACTCTGGGACGCTGTCACAGTAAACGCCATATTACACCTGGCATGGCGTCTCCCGCGGCCTCCGCCGCCGTCCCTGAAACTTCTGCATGCAGAGTGTCTGAGTGGCGATTACGTCAGCCGCGGCCTCCGCTGTGTCCGCGTGGTTGGATGTGCATCTGTCAGCCTGGCGCCTCCTGTCTCCGGTGGCCGGCGCCGCCATTACTGTTTTCATTACCACATGGATTACAAACCAAACTTCCCTCCAAGTGTCTGCATGGGCGCAGCCATCTTGGATTCTGTCAGCTGATCATTTCCACCAATCTGTTCTCAGTATTGATAATCTGCATAATTGCCTAGCCAATCCCTTCCTTGCTGCAGGTATAAATACACTGTGCCTGAGCAAGGAAGGAGTCAGTGCTTTGGTTGTCAAACCTAGTTCCTGTTTGTCTCTCTCCTGTGATTGTCTTCCAGGTTCCAGCTCCTGTCTCAAGGCTTCCACCATAGAGACCCGCACCAGCATTCCACCTGCGGTGTAGCCTGACTCTCCAATCCATTGTGGATTCATCTGTTTCCAGCTACAACATTACCTGCTTCCAGCTCAGCTTCCAGCAGAGTACAGCTTCCCTTAAAGGGCCGGTGTCCTTTCTACACTTTACCACTTTCCACCGGTATTATTATTTCTCCGCTCTCAAGTTCTACATTTCAGTTCATATTTCATCGCTCCCAAGTTCATTTATTATTTAACTGGTTCCAGCCAGTATCCACTCCGTGCTAACAACAGTCTGGTTCCAGCCAGTATCCACAGCAGCTGTTTTATCTTCAGCAACCCAGCTTTTCCTGGAACACCAGCTGGCACAATCCTGGGTTATCTCCATTGCTACAGTCGGGCCTGGTAAGGACTTTCCATCTAGAAGATCATAAGAACTATCTCACACTACCAGTGCCCTGTGGCTCGTGCCATCCTGTAGTACCCAGGAACTGTATTTATTCTTTGCTGACTTTTACGTTTTCTTTTACTGCTGCTGTGTTGCGGAGTTGTCATAATAAACATCATTGACTTTTATCCAAGTTGTCGTGGTCACGCCTTCGGGCAGTTATTATTCATGTTACTTACATGTCCAGGGGTCTGATACAACCTCCCAGGTTCCGGTACATCTCAGCCCCTACAACTGAGGCTGCCTCCCGTCAGCTCAGGCCCTCAGTTGTGACAGTAAGCACTGACCTAATGAATCCAGCCGGAGACCAGGATCAAGCGGCCAGGCCGATGCAAGAACTGGCAGCCCGACTAGAACATCAGGAGGCTGCACAGGGCCACATCATCCGCTGTCTCCAGGATCTCTCTACTCGGCTGGATGGGATTCAGACAACTCTCCGTGGATCAGGCGCGTCTGGTGCGTCAACCACAGTGACTCCAGCTATAACCCCACCCACCTTACCCATTTCTGCTCCACGTCTTCATCTTCCAACGCCAGCAAAATTTGACGGATCTCCAAGATTCTGCAGGGGATTTCTCAACCAGTGTGAGATTCAGTTTGAGCTACAACCTGGCAATTTTCCCAGTGACCGTACAAAAATTGCCTACATTATTTCTCTTCTCAGTGGCTCAGCCCTTGATTGGGCATCACCGTTATGGGAGAGGTCCGACACCCTGCTATCTTCCTACACTGCCTTCGTGTCAACATTCAGGCGCATCTTCGACGAGCCAGGCCGGGTAACCTCAGCTTCATCCGAGATTCTCCGTTTACGCCAGGGGTCACGTACTGTAGGACAATATCTGATACAGTTCCAGATCCTGGCATCCGAACTGGCATGGAACGACGAGGCCCTGTATGCTGCATTCTGGCATGGCTTATCTGAGCGTATTAAAGATGAATTAGCTACCAGAGACTTACCTTCTAAGTTAGATGAGCTAATCTCACTCTGCACGAAAGTGGATTTACGTTTCAGAGAGAGAGCAACTGAGCGTGGAAGATCATCTGCTCCAAAATCTTCTGCTCCTCCTCCTCGTCAACTGTCACCATCTAAAGATGAGCCCATGCAACTTGGCCGTTCCCGTTTAACTCCTGCTGAGCGCCGAAGACGTCTCTCCGAGTTTCTCTGTCTCTATTGTGCAGCTCCGTCTCACACCATTAATGCCTGTCCCAAACGTCCGGGAAACTCCAAATCCTAGCTCGCCAAGGAGAGGGCCGGCTAGGAGTAATGATCTCCTCTCCATCTCCTCAAGATTGTAATCTCCCAGTCTCGCTTCAAGTTGCTCAACGTTATCGGAACGTCATTGCCCTCCTTGATTCCGGAGCAGCTGGGAACTTTATTACCGAAGCCTATGTTAAACGGTGGTCCCTACCCACCGAGAGACTTCCTTCGTCCATTTCTTTAACTGCCGTGGATGGCAGCAAAATTTTTGATGCAGTTATTTCTTTAAGGACTCTACCAGTTCGTCTGAGAGTGGGAGTTCTTCATTCCGAACTTATTTCTTTTTTAGTGATTCCAAGAGCCACACATCCTGTGGTCCTGGGCCTTCCATGGCTCCGTCTTCACAATCCTACAATTGATTGGACGACTACGCAAATCCTGGCATGGGGTTCCTCCTGTGCTGAGACATGTTTGTTTAAAGTATTGCCTGTCTGTTCTTCCTCCCCCAGGTCATCTGATGTTCCACCTCCTCCATATCAAGATTTCACGGATGTGTTCAGTAAAGCTTCTGCTGATATCCTTCCTCCTCATAGAGAATGGGACTGTCCGATTGATCTCGTTCCAGGGAAGGTTCCACCTCGAGGCCGAACTTATCCGTTGTCTCTGCCTGAGACGCATTCTATGGAGGAATATATTAAAGAGAACCTAGCAAAGGGGTTCATTCGACCTTCTTCTTCTCCAGCCGGCGCAGGCTTCTTTTTTGTAAAAAAGAAAGATGGTGGTCTGCGGCCGTGCATCGACTACAGAGGTTTGAACGACATTACCATCAAGAACCGTTATCCTTTACCCCTGATTACTGAGCTCTTTGACAGAGTTAGCGGAGCTACCATCTTTACAAAGCTGGACTTGCGAGGTGCATACAATCTCATCCGGATCCGTGAGGGTGACGAGTGGAAGACCGCCTTTAACACCCGTGACGGACATTATGAGTACCTCGTCATGCCCTTCGGATTGAGCAATGCTCCAGCTGTCTTCCAGCATTTTGTCAATGAGATCTTCAGAGACATTCTATACCGTCATGTCGTGGTCTATCTAGACGATATCCTCATTTTTGCCAACGATTTAGAGGAACATCGTTTTTGGGTTAAAGAGGTTCTGTCCCATCTCCGTGTCAATCATCTCTATTGCAAATTAGAAAAATGCGTCTTTGAAGTCAAGTCCATTCCGTTTCTAGGGTACATTGTGTCCGGTACCGGACTAGAGATGGATCCTGAGAAACTACAAGCAATCCAAAGTTGGCCGGTACCCTTAACCCTCAAAGGGGTCCAGAGGTTCTTAGGGTTCGCCAACTATTACCGAAAGTTTATACGAGACTTTTCCACCATTGTGGCGCCTATTACTGCTTTCACTAAGAAGGGTGCTAACCCGTCCAAGTGGTCTGAAGAAGCCATGCAAGCATTTCATCTTTTAAAACAAAGGTTCATCTCTGCGCCTGTTCTGAAACAGCCTGACATCGACTCTCCTTTCATCTTAGAGGTGGATGCCTCCTCCGTTGGAGTAGGAGCGGTGTTATCTCAGAGGGCTAAAGATGGCCATTTACACCCTTGCAGTTTCTTCTCCCGGAAGTTCTCCCCAGCTGAGCGCAACTATGCCATTGGCGACCAGGAGTTGCTAGCCATCAAGCTCGCTCTAGAAGAGTGGAGGTATCTGTTGGAGGGAGCTTCTCATTCAATCACCATACTTACAGACCACAAGAACCTTTTATACCTGAAGGGCGCACAATGTCTCAACCCTCGTCAGGCCAGATGGGCACTTTTCTTTTCCAGGTTCGACTTTAAACTCCAGTTCTGTCCGGGCTCTCAGAATCGCAAGGCCGATGCCCTTTCCCGCTCATGGGAGCAAGAAAATGAGTCCGAGTCTTCAGACAAGCATCCTATTATAAATCCGTTGGCATTCTCCACGGTAGGGATGGACTCTACGCCCCCATCAGGGAAAAGTTTTGTGAAGCCGATGCTAAGGAAGAAGCTCATGCATTGGGCTCATGCTTCCCGTTTTGCTGGACATACAGGTATCCAAAAAACCCTGGAGTTTATCTCTAGGTCCTATTGGTGGCCAACTCTGAAAAAGGACGTCTTGGAGTTTATTGCATCTTGCCCAAAGTGTGCCCAACATAAAGTATCCCGCCAGTCGCCTGCGGGGCAACTGGTTCCACTATCCGTTCCCCGTCGACCATGGACCCACTTGTCGATGGATTTCATTACAGACTTACCCATGTGCAACAAGTTCAATACCATCTGGGTGGTAGTTGACCGGTTCACCAAGATGGCACATTTCATTCCTCTCACCGGTCTTCCGCCAGCTTCCAAGTTGGCTCAAGTATTCATACAAGAGATCTTCCGACTCCACGGTCTTCCTGAAGAAATTATCTCAGATCGAGGAGTTCAATTCACAGCCAAATTCTGGCGAAGTTTATGTCAAGTCCTCCAAGTCAAGCTAAAGTTTTCCACGGCTTACCATCCTCAGACCAATGGTCAAACCGAGAGGGTGAATCAGGACTTGGAGGCCTTCCTCCGCATCTATGTGTCCTCCTCTCAAGATGACTGGGTTCAATTACTTCCCTGGGCCGAGTTCTGTCATAACAACCAGTATCATTCTTCATCTGCTTCAACACCATTCTTCACTAACTTTGGATTCCACCCTAAAGTCCCTGAGTTCCAACCGCTTCCAGCAACTTCTGTTCCCGCAGTGGATATCACCTTGCATCAGTTTGCCAATATCTGGAAGAGCGTACGATCAGCTCTGCTCAAGGCATCGTTCAGGTACAAGAAGTTTGCGGATAAGAAGCGTCGAGCAGTTCCTGCTCTCAAGGTGGGTGATCGGGTATGGTTATCCACGAAGAATTTGAGGTTAAGAGTTCCCAGTATGAAGTTTGCACCTCGCTATATCGGTCCTTTCAAGATTGAACAAGTCATCAATCCTGTTGCTTACAGACTCCAGTTGCCTCCCTTCTTAAAAATACCCAGGACATTCCATGTTTCCCTGTTGAAACCGCTGATCTTGAATCGGTTTCATTCCTCACTTCCTCCAACTCCGAAAGTCCAAACTCAACGAGGCGTTGAGTATGAAGTGGCCAAGATCCTGGACTCACGTCACCGTTACGGTCAACTACAATATCTTATTGACTGGAAGGGTTATGGTCCTGAGGAACGTTCATGGACCAATGCTTCTGATGTCCATGCTCCTGCCTTGGTCCGGAGATTCCATTCCAAGTTTCCTCAAAAGCCAAAGAAGTGTCCTGGGGCCACTCCTAAAGGGGGGGGTGTGCTGTCACGATCCGGGTATCTGGACGCCATTTCTTACCCATCAGATGCCTCCTAAGGCTGGCTCAGCGCTCCAGGACCGGATCCCATCTGTTATCCTGATGTGTACATTCCTGTATCCTCTCCTGTCACTCTGGGACGCTGTCACAGTAAACGCCATATTACACCTGGCATGGCGTCTCCCGCGGCCTCCGCCGCCGTCCCTGAAACTTCTGCATGCAGAGTGTCTGAGTGGCGATTACGTCAGCCGCGGCCTCCGCTGTGTCCGCGTGGTTGGATGTGCATCTGTCAGCCTGGCGCCTCCTGTCTCCGGTGGCCGGCGCCGCCATTACTGTTTTCATTACCACATGGATTACAAACCAAACTTCCCTCCAAGTGTCTGCATGGGCGCAGCCATCTTGGATTCTGTCAGCTGATCATTTCCACCAATCTGTTCTCAGTATTGATAATCTGCATAATTGCCTAGCCAATCCCTTCCTTGCTGCAGGTATAAATACACTGTGCCTGAGCAAGGAAGGAGTCAGTGCTTTGGTTGTCAAACCTAGTTCCTGTTTGTCTCTCTCCTGTGATTGTCTTCCAGGTTCCAGCTCCTGTCTCAAGACTTCCACCATAGAGACCCGCACCAGCATTCCACCTGCGGTGTAGCCTGACTCTCCAATCCATTGTGGATTCATCTGTTTCCAGCTACAACATTACCTGCTTCCAGCTCAGCTTCCAGCAGAGTACAGCTTCCCTTAAAGGGCCGGTGTCCTTTCTACACTTTACCACTCTCCACCGGTATTATTATTTCTCCGCTCTCAAGTTCTACATTTCAGTTCATATTTCATCGCTCCCAAGTTCATTTATTATTTAACTGGTTCCAGCCAGTATCCACTCCGTGCTAACAACAGTCTGGTTCCAGCCAGTATCCACAGCAGCTGTTTTATCTTCAGCAACCCAGCTTTTCCTGGAACACCAGCTGGCACAATCCTGGGTTATCTCCATTGCTACAGTCGGGCCTGGTAAGGACTTTCCATCTAGAAGATCATAAGAACTATCTCACACTACCAGTGCCCTGTGGCTCGTGCCATCCTGTAGTACCCAGGAACTGTATTTATTCTTTGCTGACTTTTACGTTTTCTTTTACTGCTGCTGTGTTGCGGAGTTGTCATAATAAACATCATTGACTTTTATCCAAGTTGTCGTGGTCACGCCTTCGGGCAGTTATTATTCATGTTACTTACATGTCCAGGGGTCTGATACAACCTCCCAGGTTCCGGTACATCTCAGCCCCTACAACTGAGGCTGCCTCCCGTCAGCTCAGGCCCTCAGTTGTGACACTATAGTGGGAATACAATCACACTGACTATAGTGGGAATACAATCACACTGACTATAGCGGGAATACAATCACACTGACTGTACCAGGAATACAATCACACACTGACTGTACCGGGAATACAAATCACACACTGACTGTACCGGGAATACAGTCACACTGACTATAGCGGGAATACAGTCACACTGACTGTACCGGAAATACAATCACACTGGCTGCACCGTGAATACAATCACACTGACTGTACCGGGAATACAGTCACGCTGAGTACAGCGGGAATACAGTCACACTGACTGTACTGGGGATACAATCACACTGACTATAGCGGGAATACAATCACACTGACTATAGCAGGATTACAGTCACACTGACTGTACTGGGAATACAGTCACACTAACTATAGCAGGAATACAATCACACTGACTGTACCGGAAATACAATCACACTGACTGTACTGGGAATACAATCACACTGACTGTACCGGGAATACAATCACACTGGTTGTATTGGGAATACAATCACACTGACTGCCACAGGAATACAGTCATACTGGTTGTACTGGGAATACAATCACACTGACTGCAGTGGGAATACAATCACACTGACTGTACTGAGAATACAATCACACTGACTATAGCGGGAATACAATCACACTGACTGCAGTGAGAATACAGTCCCACTGGTTGTACTGGGAATACAGTCACACTGACTGCACCGTGAATACAATCACACTGACTGTACCAGGAATAATATCACACTGACTGCAGCAGGAATACAGTCATACTGGTTGTACTGGGAATACAATCACACTGACTGCCACAGGAATACAGTCATACTGGTTGTACTGGGAATACAATCACACTGACTGCAGCGGGAATACAGTCACACTGTCTATAGCGGGAATACAATCACACTGACTATAGCGGGAATACAGTCACACTGACTATAGTGGGAATACAATCACACTGACTATAGTGGGAATACAATCACACTGACTATAGCGGGAATACAATCACACTGACTGTACCAGGAATACAATCACACACTGACTGTACCGGGAATACAAATCACACACTGACTGTACCGGGAATACAGTCACACTGACTACAGCGGGAATACAGTCACACTGACTGTACCGGAAATACAATCACACTGACTGTACCGGGAATACAGTCACGCTGAGTACAGCGGGAATACAGTCACACTGACTGTACTGGGGATACAATCACACTGACTATAGCGGGAATACAATCACACTGACTATAGCAGGATTACAGTCACACTGACTGTACTGGGAATACAGTCACACTAACTATAGTGGGAATACAATCACACTGACTGTACCGGAAATTAGAGATGAGCGCCTGAAATTTTTCGGGTTTTGTGTTTTGGTTTTGGGTTCGGTTCCGCGGCCGTGTTTTGGGTTCGAACGCGTTTTGGCAAAACCTCACCGAATTTTTTTTGTCGGATTCGGGTGTGTTTTGGATTCGGGTGTTTTTTTCAAAAAACATTAAAAAACAGCTTAAATCATAGAATTTGGGGGTCATTTTGATCCCAAAGTATTATTAACCTCAAAAACCATAATTTACACTCATTTTCAGTCTATTCTGAATACCTCACACCTCACAATATTATTTTTAGTCCTAAAATTTGCACCGAGGTCGCTGTGTGAGTAAGATAAGCGACCCTAGTGGCCGACACAAACACCGGGCCCATCTAGGAGTGGCACTGCAGTGTCACGCAGGATGTCCCTTCCAAAAAACCCTCCCCAAACAGCACATGACGCAAAGAAAAAAAGAGGCGCAATGAGGTAGCTGTGTGAGTAAGATTAGCGACCCTAGTGGCCGACACAAACACCGGGCCCATCTAGGAGTGGCACTGCAGTGTCACGCAGGATGTCCCTTCCAAAAAACCCTCCCCAAACAGCACATGACGCAAAGAAAAAAAGAGGCGCAATGAGGTAGCTGACTGTGTGAGTAAGATTAGCGACCCTAGTGGCCGACACAAACACCGGGCCCATTTAGGAGTGGCACTGCAGTGTCACGCAGGATGTCCCTTCCAAAAAACCCTCCCCAATCAGCACATGATGCAAAGAAAAAGAAAAGAAAAAAGAGGTGCAAGATGGAATTGTCCTTGGGCCCTCCCACCCACCCTTATGTTGTATAAACAAAACAGGACATGCACACTTTAACCAACCCATCATTTCAGTGACAGGGTCTGCCACACGACTGTGACTGATATGACGGGTTGGTTTGGACCCCCCCCAAAAAAGAAGCAATTAATCTCTCCTTGCACAAACTGGCTCTACAGAGGCAAGATGTCCACCTCATCATCACCCTCCGATATATCACCGTGTACATCCCCCTCCTCACAGATTATCAATTCGTCCCCACTGGAATCCACCATCTCAGCTCCCTGTGTACTTTGTGGAGGCAATTGCTGCTGGTCAATGTCTCCGCGGAGGAATTGATTATAATTCATTTTAATGAACATCATCTTCTCCACATTTTCTGGATGTAACCTCGTACGCCGATTGCTGACAAGGTGAGCGGCGGCACTAAACACTCTTTCGGAGTACACACTTGTGGGAGGGCAACTTAGGTAGAATAAAGCCAGTTTGTGCAAGGGCCTCCAAATTGCCTCTTTTTCCTGCCAGTATAAGTACGGACTGTGTGACGTGCCTACTTGGATGCGGTCACTCATATAATCCTCCACCATTCTATCAATGTTGAGAGAATCATATGCAGTGACAGTAGACGACATGTCCGTAATCGTTGTCAGGTCCTTCAGTCCGGACCAGATGTCAGCATCAGCAGTCGCTCCAGACTGCCCTGCATCACCGCCAGCGGGTGGGCTCGGAATTCTGAGCCTTTTCCTCGCACCCCCAGTTGCGGGAGAATGTGAAGGAGGAGATGTTGACAGGTCGCGTTCCGCTTGACTTGACAATTTTGTCACCAGCAGGTCTTTCAACCCCAGCAGACTTGTGTCTGCCGGAAAGAGAGATCCAAGGTAGGCTTTAAATCTAGGATCGAGCACGGTGGCCAAAATGTAGTGCTCTGATTTCAACAGATTGACCACCCGTGAATCCTTGTTAAGCGAATTAAGGGCTCCATCCACAAGTCCCACATGCCTAGCGGAATCGCTCCGTGTTAGCTCCTCCTTCAATGTCTCCAGCTTCTTCTGCAAAAGCCTGATGAGGGGAATGACCTGACTCAGGCTGGCAGTGTCTGAACTGACTTCACGTGTGGCAAGTTCAAAGGGCATCAGAACCTTGCACAACGTTGAAATCATTCTCCACTGCGCCTGAGACAGGTGCATTCCACCTACTATATCGTGCTCAATTGTATAGGCTTGAATGGCCTTTTGCTGCTCCTCCAACCTCTGAAGCATATAGAGGGTTGAATTCCACCTCGTTACCACTTCTTGTTTCAGATGATGGCAGGGCAGGTTCAGTAGTTTTTGGTGGTGCTCCAGTCTTCTGTACGTGGTGCCTGTACGCCGAAAGTGTCCCGCAATTCTTCTGGCCACCGACAGCATCTCTTGCACGCCCCTGTCGTTTTTTAAAAAATTCTGCACCACCAAATTCAAGGTATGTGCAAAACATGGGACGTGCTGGAATTTGCCCATATTTAATGCACACACAATATTGCTGGCGTTGTCCGATGCCACAAATCCACAGGAGAGTCCAATTGGGGTAAGCCATTCCGCGATGATCTTCCTCAGTTGCCGTAAGAGGTTTTCAGCTGTGTGCGTATTCTGGAAACCGGTGATACAAAGCGTAGCCTGCCTAGGAAAGAGTTGGCGTTTGCGAGATGCTGCTACTGGTGCCGCCGCTGCTGTTCTTGCGGCGGCAGTCCATACATCTACCCAGTGGGCTGTCACAGTCATATAGTCCTGACCCTGCCCTGCTCCACTTGTCCACATGTCCGTGGTTAAGTGGACATTGGGTACAGCTGCATTTTTTAGGACACTGGTGACTCTTTTTCTGAGGTCTGTGTACATTTTCGGTATCGCCTGCCTAGAGAAATGGAACCTAGATGGTATTTGGTACCGGGGACACAGTACCTCCAACAAGTCTCTAGTTGGCTCTGCAGTAATGATGGATACCGGAACCACGTTTCTCACCACCCAGGATGTCAAGGCCTCAGTTATCCGCTTTGCAGTAGGATGACTGCTGTGATATTTCATCTTCCTCGCAAAGGACTGTTGGACAGTCAATTGCTTGGTGGAAGTAGTAAAAGTGGTCTTACGACTTCCCCTCTGGGATGACCATCGACTCCCAGCAGCAACAACAGCAGCGCCAGCAGCAGTAGGCGTTACACGCAAGGATGCATCGGAGGAATCCCAGGCAGGAGAGGACTCGTCAGAATTGCCAGTGACATGGCCTGCAGGACTATTGGCATTCCTGGGGAAGGAGGAAATTGACACTGAGGGAGTTGGTGGGGTGGTTTGCGTGAGCTTGGTTACAAGAGGAAGGGATTTACTGGTCAGTGGACTGCTTCCGCTGTCGGCCCAAGTTTTTGAACTTGTCACTGACTTATTATGAATGCGCTGCAGGTGACGTATAAGGGAGGATGTTCCGAGGTGGTTAACGTCCTTACCCCTACTTATTACAGCTTGACAAAGGGAACACACGGCTTGACACCTGTTGTCCGCATTTCTGGTGAAATACTTCCACACCGAAGAGCTGATTTTTTTGGTATTTTCACCAGGCATGTCAACGGCCATATTCCTACCACGGACAACAGGTGTCTCCCCGGGTGCCTGACTTAAACAAACCACCTCACCATCAGAATCCTCCTGGTCAATTTCCTCCCCAGCGCCAGCAACACCCATATCCTCCTCATCCTGGTGTACTTCAACACTGACATCTTCAATCTGACTATCAGGAACTGGACTGCGGGTGCTCCTTCCATCACTTGCAGGGGGCGTGCAAATGGTGGAAGGCGCATGCTCTTCACGTCCAGTGTTGGGAAGGTCAGGCATCGCAACCGACACAATTGGAGTCGGACTCTCCTTGTGGATTTGGGATTTCGAAGAACGCACAGTTCTTTGCGGTGCTACTGCTTTTGCCAGCTTTAGTCTTTTCATTTTTCTAGCGAGAGGCTGAGTGCTTCCATCCTCATGTGAAGCTGAACCACTAGCCATGAACATAGGCCAGGGCCTCAGCCGTTCCTTGCCACTCCGTGTGGTAAATGGCATATTGGCAAGTTTACGCTTCTCCTCCGACAATTTTATTTTAGGTTTTGGAGTCCTTTTTTTTACTGATATTTGGTGTTTTGGATTTGACATGCTCTGTACTATGACATTGGGCATCGGCCTTGGCAGACGACGTTGCTGGCATTTCATCGTCTCGGCCATGACTAGTGGCAGCAGCTTCAGCACGAGGTGGAAGTGGATCTTGATCTTTCCCTAATTTTGGAACCTCAACATTTTTGTTCTCCATATTTTAATAGGCACAACTAAAAGGCACCTCAGGTAAACAATGGAGATGGATGGATTGGATACTAGTATACAATTATGGACGGGCTGCCGAGTGCCGACACAGAGGTAGCCACAGCCGTGAACTACCGCACTGTACTGTGTCTGCTGCTAATATATAGACTGGTTGATAAAGAGATAGTATACTCGTAACTAGTATGTATGTATAAAGAAAGAAAAAAAAACCACGGTTAGGTGGTATATACAATTATGGACGGGCTGCCGAGTGCCGACACAGAGGTAGCCACAGCCGTGAACTACCGCACTGTACTGTGTCTGCTGCTAATATATAGACTGGTTGATAAAGAGATAGTATACTCGTAACTAGTATGTATGTATAAAGAAAGAAAAAAAAACCACGGTTAGGTGGTATATACAATTATGGACGGGCTGCCGAGTGCCGACACAGAGGTAGCCACAGCCGTGAACTACCGCACTGTACTGTGTCTGCTGCTAATATATAGACTGGTTGATAAAGAGATAGTATACTCGTAACTAGTATGTATGTATAAAGAAAGAAAAAAAAACCACGGTTAGGTGGTATATACAATTATGGACGGGCTGCCGAGTGCCGACACAGAGGTAGCCACAGCCGTGAACTACCGCACTGTACTGTGTCTGCTGCTAATATAGACTGGTTGATAAAGAGATAGTATACTCGTAACTAGTATGTATGTATAAAGAAAGAAAAAAAAACCACGGTTAGGTGGTATATACAATTATGGACGGGCTGCCGAGTGCCGACACAGAGGTAGCCACAGCCGTGAACTACCGCACTGTACTGTGTCTGCTGCTAATATAGACTGGTTGATAAAGAGATAGTATACTCGTAACTAGTATGTATGTATAAAGAAAGAAAAAAAAACCACGGTTAGGTGGTATATACAATTATGGACGGGCTGCCGAGTGCCGACACAGAGGTAGCCACAGCCGTGAACTACCGCACTGTACTGTGTCTGCTGCTAATATAGACTGGTTGATAAAGAGATAGTATACTCGTAACTAGTATGACTATAAAGAAAGAAAAAAAAACCACGGTTAGGTGGTATATACAATTATGGACGGGCTGCCGAGTGCCGACACAGAGGTAGCCACAGCCGTGAACTACCGCACTGTACTGTGTCTGCTGCTAATATAGACTGGTTGATAAAGAGATAGTATACTCGTAACTAGTATGTATGTATAAAGAAAGAAAAAAAAACCACGGTTAGGTGGTATATACAATTATGGACGGGCTGCCGAGTGCCGACACAGAGGTAGCCACAGCCGTGAACTACCGCACTGTACTGTGTCTGCTGCTAATATAGACTGGTTGATAAAGAGATAGTATACTCGTAACTAGTATGACTATAAAGAAAGAAAAAAAAACCACGGTTAGGTGGTATATACAATTATGGACGGGCTGCCGAGTGCCGACACAGAGGTAGCCACAGCCGTGAACTACCGCACTGTACTGTGTCTGCTGCTAATATAGACTGGTTGATAAAGAGATAGTATACTCGTAACTAGTATGTATGTATAAAGAAAGAAAAAAAAACCACGGTTAGGTGGTATATACAATTATGGACGGGCTGCCGAGTGCCGACACAGAGGTAGCCACAGCCGTGAACTACCGCACTGTACTGTGTCTGCTGCTAATATAGACTGGTTGATAAAGAGATAGTATACTCGTAACTAGTATGACTATAAAGAAAGAAAAAAAAACCACGGTTAGGTGGTATATACAATTATGGACGGGCTGCCGAGTGCCGACACAGAGGTAGCCACAGCCGTGAACTACCGCACTGTACTGTGTCTGCTGCTAATATATAGACTGGTTGATAAAGAGATAGTATACTCGTAACTAGTATGTATGTATAAAGAAAGAAAAAAAAACCACGGTTAGGTGGTATATACAATTATGGACGGGCTGCCGAGTGCCGACACAGAGGTAGCCACAGCCGTGAACTACCGCACTGTACTGTGTCTGCTGCTAATATAGACTGGTTGATAAAGAGATAGTATACTCGGAACTAGTATGTATGTATAAAGAAAGAAAAAAAAACCACGGTTAGGTGGTATATACAATTATGGACGGGCTGCCGAGTGCCGACACAGAGGTAGCCACAGCCGTGAACTACCGCACTGTACTGTGTCTGCTGCTAATATATAGACTGGTTGATAAAGAGATAGTATACTCGTAACTAGTATGTATGTATAAAGAAAGAAAAAAAAACCACGGTTAGGTGGTATATACAATTATGGACGGGCTGCCGAGTGCCGACACAGAGGTAGCCACAGCCGTGAACTACCGCACTGTACTGTGTCTGCTGCTAATATATAGACTGGTTGATAAAGAGATAGTATACTCGTAACTAGTATGTATGTATAAAGAAAGAAAAAAAAACCACGGTTAGGTGGTATATACAATTATGGACGGGCTGCCGAGTGCCGACACAGAGGTAGCCACAGCCGTGAACTACCGCACTGTACTGTGTCTGCTGCTAATATAGACTGGTTGATAAAGAGATAGTATACTCGTAACTAGTATGTATGTATAAAGAAAGAAAAAAAAACCACGGTTAGGTGGTATATACAATTATGGACGGGCTGCCGAGTGCCGACACAGAGGTAGCCACAGCCGTGAACTACCGCACTGTACTGTGTCTGCTGCTAATATATAGACTGGTTGATAAAGAGATAGTATACTCGTAACTAGTATGTATGTATAAAGAAAGAAAAAAAAACCACGGTTAGGTGGTATATACAATTATGGACGGGCTGCCGAGTGCCGACACAGAGGTAGCCACAGCCGTGAACTACCGCACTGTACTGTGTCTGCTGCTAATATAGACTGGTTGATAAAGAGATAGTATACTCGTAACTAGTATGTATGTATAAAGAAAGAAAAAAAAACCACGGTTAGGTGGTATATACAATTATGGACGGGCTGCCGAGTGCCGACACAGAGGTAGCCACAGCCGTGAACTACCGCACTGTACTGTGTCTGCTGCTAATATAGACTGGTTGATAAAGAGATAGTATACTCGTAACTAGTATGACTATAAAGAAAGAAAAAAAAACCACGGTTAGGTGGTATATACAATTATGGACGGGCTGCCGAGTGCCGACACAGAGGTAGCCACAGCCGTGAACTACCGCACTGTACTGTGTCTGCTGCTAATATAGACTGGTTGATAAAGAGATAGTATACTACTAATATTATATATACTGGTGGTCAGGTCACTGGTCACTAGTCACACTGGCAGTGGCACTCCTGCAGCAAAAGTGTGCACTGTTTAATTTTAATATAATATTATGTACTCCTGGCTCCTGCTATAACCTATAACTGGCACTGCAGTGCTCCCCAGTCTCCCCCACAATTATAAGCTGTGTGAGCTGAGCACAGTCAGATATATATATACATTGATGCAGCACACTGGGCTGAGCAGTGCACACAGATATGGTATGTGACTGAGTCACTGTGTGTATCGTTTTTTTCAGGCAGAGAACGGATATATTAAATAAAACAAACAACTGCACTGTCTGGTGGTCACTGTGGTCGTCAGTCACTAAACTCTGCACTCTCTTCTACAGTATCACAGCCTCAGGTCAATCTCTCTCTCTCTCTCTCAACCCTAATCTAAATGGAGAGGACGCCAGCCACGTCCTCTCCCTATCAATCTCAATGCACGTGTGAAAATGGCGGCGACGCGCGGCTCCTTATAT